>NC_048234.1:7283199-7346693 GCF_002007445.2 Ailuropoda melanoleuca | reverse complement strand
CAGTCAAAACTAGAGGCTCTGACGGCCAGGGTCACCGAGGCAGAGGAACGCATTAGTGAATTGGAGGATGGGTTAGTAGAAGAAAAAACGAAAATAGAAGCTGGTCTTAAAAATATCCACGCCCACAAATGTAGATTATGGGAGATTATNGATTACGGGAGATTACTGACTCTATGAAACGATCCAATGTCAGAATCATCGGCATCCCTGAAGGGGTGGAGAAAAACAGAGGTCTAGAAGAGATATTTGAACAAATTGTAGCTGAAAACTTCCCTAATCTAGCAAGGGAAACAAGCATTCGTGTCCAAGAGGCAGAGAGGACCCCATCCAAGCTCAACCAGGACAAACCTACGCCACGGCATGTCATAGTGCAATTCGCAAATATTAGATCCAAGGATACAGTATTGAAAGCGGCCAGGGCAAAGAAATTTCTCACGTACCAAGGCAAAGGTATCAGGATTACGTCAGACCTGTCTACAGAGACCTGGAATGAGAGAAAGGCTTGGGGGGGCATTTTTAAAGCTCTTTCAGAGAAAAACATGCAGCCAAGGATCCTTTATCCAGCAAAGCTGTCATTCAGAATTGATGGAGAAATAAAGACGTTCCAAAATCGCCAATCATTAACCAATTTCGTAACCACGAAACCAGCCCTACAGGAGATATTAAGGGGGGCTCTATAAAGGTAAAAAGGCCCCAAGAGTGATACAGAGCAGCAAGTCACAACCGATACAAAGACTTTAAAGAGAAATGGCATCATTAAAATCATATCTCTCAATAATCTCTATCAATCTAAATGGCTTGGATGCTCCCATAAAACGCCATAGGGTTGCAGATTGGATAAAAAGAAACGACCCATCCATCTGCTGCCTACAAGAGACTCGTTTTGAACCCAAAGATACATTCAGACTGAAAGTAAAGGGATGGGGTACCATCTTTCACGNACCATCTTCCACGCAAATGGACCTCAAAAGAAAGCTGGAGTAGCAATTCTCATATCAGATAGACTGGATTTTAAACTAGAGGCCATAGAGAGAGATACAGAAGGGCACTATATTATTCTTAAAGGAAGTATTCAACAAGTGGATATGACAATTATTAATATATATGCCCCCAACAGGGGAGCAGCAAGATACACAAGCCAACTCTTAACCAGAATAAAGAGACATATAGGTAAAAATACATTAATAGTAGGGGACCTCAACACCCCACTATCAGAATTAGAACACCAACCCTGGCAAAAACTAAGCAAAGAATCAAAGGCTTTGAATGCCATACTCGACGAGTTGGACCTCATAGATATATATAGAACACTACACCCCAGAACCAAAGAATACTCATTCTATTCAAATGCCCATGGAACATTCTCAAGAATAGATCATGCTCTGGGACACAAAACAGGTCTCAGCCAATACCAAAAGATTGAAATTATCCCCTGCATATTCTCAGACCACAACGCTCTGAAATTGGAACTCAACCACAAGGAAAAACCTGGAAGAAACTCAAACACTTGGAGGCTAAGAACCATCCTGCTCAAGAATGACTCGATAAACCAGGAAATCAAAAAACAAATTAAACAATTTATGGAGACCAACGAGAATGAATACACAACGGTCCAAAACCTATGGGATACTGCAAAGGCAGTCCTAAGGGGGAAATACATAGCCATCCAAGCCTCACTCAAAAGAATAGAAAAATCTAAAATGCAGTTTCTATATTCTCACCTCAAGAAACTGGAACAGCAACAGAGGGACAGGCCTAACCCACTGACAAGGAAGGAGTTGACCAAGATTAGAGCAGAAATCAATGAATTAGAAACCAGAAGTACAGTAGAGCAGATCAACAGGACTAGAAGCTGGTTCTTTGAGAGAATCCATAAAACTGGCAGACCATTGGCAAGACTTATCCAATAACAAAGAGAAAGGACTGAGATTATTAAAATTATGACTGAAAAGGGAGAGGTCACGACCAGCACCATTGAAATTGCAAGGATTATTAGAAACTTTTATCAACAGCTATATGCCAAAAAACTAAACAATCTGGAAGAGATGGAGGCCTTCCTGGAAACCTATAAACTACCAAGACTGAAACAGGAAGAAATAGATTTCTTAAATAGGCCAATTAACTATGAAGAAATTGAGTCAGTGATAAACAACCTTCCAAATAATAAAACTCCAGGCCCAGACGGTTTTCCTGGGGAATTCTACCAAACATTCAAAGAAGAAATAATACCTATTCTCCTAAAGCTATTTCAAAAAATAGAAACAGAAGGAAAGCTACCAAACTCATTCTATGAGGCTAATATTACCTTGATCCCCAAACCAGGCAAAGACCCCCTCAAAAAGGAGAATTACAGACCGATTTCTCTAATGAATATGGATGCCAAAATCCTCAACAAGATCCTTGCTAATAGAATCCAACAGTACATTAAAAGGATTATCCATCATGACCAAGTAGGATTCATATCTGGGATGCAAGCATGGTTCAACATTCACAAATCAATCAATGTGATACATCATATCAACAAGAAAAGACTCAGGAACCATATGATCCTCTCAATTGATGCAGAAAAAGCATTTGACAAAATACAGCATCCTTTCCTGATTAAAACCCTTCAGAGTGTAGGAATAGAGGGTACATTTCTCAATCTCATAAAAGCCATCTATGAAAAGCCTACTGCAAGCATTATTCTCAATGGGGAAAAGCTGGAAGCCTTTCCCTTAAGATCAGGAACACGACAAGGATGCCCACTCTCGCCACTATTATTCAACATAGTACTAGAAGTCCTTGCAACAGCAATCAGAAGACAAAAAGGGATCAAAGGTATCCAAATCGGCAAAGAAGAAGTCAAACTGTCTCTCTTTGCAGATGACATGATACTCTATATGGAAAACCCAAAGGAATCCACTCCCAAACTATTAGAAGTTATAGAACAATTCAGTAAGGTGGCAGGATACAAAATCAATGCCCAGAAATCAGTTGCATTTCTATACACGAATAACGAGACTGAAGAAAGAGAAATTAGGGAATCCATCCCATTTACAATAACACCAAAAACCATGCGTTACCTTGGAATTAACTTAACCAGAGACGTAAAGGACCTATATTCTAGAAACTATAAATCACTCTTGAAAGACACTGAGGGAGACATAAAAAGATGGAAAAATATTCCATGCTCATGGATTGGAAGAATTAACATAGTTAAAATGTCCATACTACCCAGAGCAATCTACACTTTCAATGCTATCCCGATCAAAATACCGAGGACATTTTTCAAAGAACTGGAACAAATAGTCCTTAAATTTGTATGGAACCAGAAAAGGCCCCGAATCTCCAAGGAACTGTTGAAAAGGAAAAACAAAGCTGGGGGCATCACAATGCCGGATTTCGAGCTGTACTACAAAGCTGTGATCACAAAGACAGCATGGTACTGGCACAAAAACAGACACATCGACCAATGGAACAGAATAGAGAACCCAGAAATGGACCCTCGGCTCTTTGGGCAACTAATCTTTGATAAAGCAGGAAAAAACATCCGGTGGAAAAAAGACAGTCTCTTCAATAAATGGTGCTGGGAAAATTGGACAGCTACATGCAAAAGAATGAAACTTGACCACTCTCTCACACCATACACAAAAATAAACTCCAAATGGATGAAAGACCTCAATGTGAGACAGGAATCCATCAAAATTCTAGAGGAGAACATAGGCAACAACTTCTATGACATCGGCCAGAGCAACCTTTTTCACGACACATCTCCAAAGGCAAGAGAAATAAAAGATAAAATGAACTTATGGGACTTTATCAGGATAAAGAGCTTCTGCACAGCCAAGGAAACAGTCAAAAAAACTAAGAGACAGCCCACGGAATGGGAGAATATATTTGCAAAGGACACCACAGATAAAGGACTGGTATCCAAGATCTACAAAGAACTTCTCAAACTCAATACACGAGAAACAAATAAACAAATCATAAAATGGGCAGAAGATATGAACAGACACTTTTCCAATGAAGACATACAAATGGCTAACAGACACATGAAAAAATGTTCAAAATCATTAGCCATCAGGGAAATTCAAATCAAAACCACACTGAGATACCACCTTACGCCAGTTAGAATGGCAAAGATAGACAAGGCAAGAAACAACAATTGTTGGAGAGGATGTGGAGAAAGGGGATCCCTCCTACATTGTTGGTGGGAATGCAAGTTGGTACAGCCACTCTGGAAAACAGTGTGGAGGTCCCTTAAAAAGTTAAAAATTGAACTACCCTATGACCCAGCCATTGCACTACTGGGTGTTTACCCCAAAGATACAGACGTAGTAAAGAGAAGGGCCATATGCACCCCAATGTTCATAGCTGCATTGTCCACAATAGCCAAATCATGGAAGGAGCCGAGATGCCCTTCAACAGATGACTGGATTAAGAAGCTGTGGTCCATATATACAATGGAATATTACTCAGCTATCAGAAAGAACGAATTCTCAACATTTGCTGCAACATGGACGGCACTGGAGGAGATAATGCTAAGTGAAATAAGTCAAGCAGAGAAAGACAATTATCATATGGTTTCTCTCATCTATGGAACATAAGAACTAGGATGATCGGTAGGGGAAGAAAGGGATAAAGAAAGGGGGGGTAATCAGAAGGGGGAATGAAGCATGAGAGACTATGGGTGGGGGATTGGGATAGACCGGTGATGGGTAGTAAGGAGGGCACGTATTGCATGGTGCACTGGGTGTTATACGCAACTAATGACATCGAGCTTTACATCGGAAGCCGGGGATGTACTGTATGGTGACTAACATAATATAATAAAAAATCATTAAAAAAAAGCAAACTAATGATGTACTGTATGGTGACTAACATAATAAAAAAAAATTTTTTTAAAGAAAAAAAAAAGAGTCAGATGCTCTACTGACTGAGCCACCCAGGAGCCCCTGGCAAGAACGTTAAAATACTTCAGTATATTTTGGTTGAGGAATTCCACTCCCGGGTATTTAGCCTGGGGCAGTCATTGGATGCATTAATAAATTTAGGTACAAATTATATTTTTAATAGCAAAAATTTGGAAGCAAGTGAAGTGTCCCACAGAGGACTGTTAACGAGGTGGTAGAATGATATGCTATGAAAAATAAAAATTCTGGGACGCCTGGGGGAGTCAGTGTCTGCCTTCGGCTCAGGTCATGATCCCAGGGTTCTGGGATCGAGTCCCGCATCGGGCTCCTTGCTCAGCTGGGAGCCTGCTTCTCCCTCTGCCTGCTGCTCTCCTTGCTTGTGCTCTCTCTCTGATAGATAAATACATATATACATACATACATAAAATCTTAAAAAAATAAAATAAACATTTTATTGAATATTGCAAGTTATGAAAAGTGCTTATGATGTTAAACAAAAAAGCATGCCAGAAATTCATGCTCACAGCATTATTTTACAGCAAAAATCTTTATTTTTATTTTTTAACAGTAATTTTTAAAAGAAAACATGTCTACCTGTATTTTAAGTTTATAGGGAAATATAATCTGCAATGCTATCTGTGGGTCAATTATCTTTTAAAATACTCTTTACTTCTCCCTACACTATCCTGTTTCAACAGTAAATAATTACTTTATCATCATTTAAAAGGTATTTTAGGGGCGCCTGGGTGGCACAGCGGTTAAGCGTCTGCCTTCGGCTCAGGGCGTGATCCCGGCGTTACGGGATCGAGCCCCACATCAGGCTCCTCTGCTGTGAGCCTGCTTCTTCCTCTCCCACTCCCCCTGCTTGTGTTCCCTCTCTCTCTGGCTGTCTCTATCTCTGTCAAATAAATAAATAAAATCTTTAAAAAAAAAAAAAAGGTATTTTAAAAGGATTACAAAAACACACACACACACACACACCACCACCCCCCCCTTCATGTTTCTGGCATTGTTTTATCATTTTTTCCCCAGATTTGCTGGTTTGAAAAAGTGCAGAATGGCAACTCATTATTGTTTTAACTTTGAATTACTTAAAATTAATGAGTTCTACATTTATTTTTAGACTCTGTTCTGGCACTGAATATTTTAAACTACATCATTAAATAATGCAGCTCATATTCCGAAATAACATGAAATACTTGTTGTGTTCAGTTTACCTTACATTTCAGAGTATTATGCTGTGCGGGCTTGTTTGGGACAAAGGTTTGTATACACCTCTTTTCTACACTCCCTGGTGTTTTAATTGCCGATCACTCTTTCAACCGTGTATTATGGAAAATGTCTATCATTCACAAAAGTTGATGAAAAAAGGATAATGAGCCCCATATACCCATCAACCAGCTCCAACAATGATCCATCGATGCCCAATTTCGATTCATTTACACCCCAAACCACTTCCACTGCATTTCTTAAATTATTTTGAAGCCAATCATATAATTTGATCTCTAAATATTCTGATATCTTTCTCCAAACGATAAGTGCATTTTACAAAAAAACACCGACAAAAGACCATTATCACACCTAAAACACATGAACAATTGTTTCTTAATATCCATCGTATTTTCCCAGTTTTTAAATTTCCCATTATTTTCTGTCTCTCCCTCATGCCATCATGCTCAGACGGTTTCTTAGAAACAAGAAAAAAAAATCCATATACTGGATTAGCAAAAAAAAAAAAAAAAAAGATCACCTTTCCATTCTAGCCTCCCAATTTCTGCTCCTGGTGTCACAATCCCGGGTGATACCTCTCCCCATACACCTAGTGGTCACGTCTAATTAAGGTTTCTCCATCTGTCCCTCCCCCTTTCCATCCTCATTTTGAATGATAATAGCAAAACCTTTGAGATCACTCAAAAATAGAACTGCTCTCCAATCTAGTAATCACACTACTGGATATTTACTAAAAAAGAGAAAAAAATACAAAAACAGGAATTCAAAGGCATACATGCACCCCTATGTTTATAGCAGCACTACTTACAATAGCCAACTATGAAAGCGGCCCAAGTGTCCGTTGATAGATGAGTGGATAAAGATGTGGTGTGTATATAATAGAACATTACTCAGCCATAACAAAGAATGAAATCTTGCCATTTGCAACAACATGGATGGAGGTAGAGAGGATTATGCTATGTGAAATAAGTCGGTCAAAGAAAGACAAATACCACGTGATTTCACTCATATGCAGGATTTAAGAAACAAACAAAATGAACGAAGGAAAAAAAAGAGAAGAGAGAGACAAACCAAGGACAGACTCTTAATTCTAGAGAATGAACTGATGTTACCAGAGGGGAGGTGGGAGGGGAGGTGGGAGGGGAGATGGTGGAAATATGTGATGGGGCTCAAGGAGTGCACTTGTGATGAGCTCTGGGTGTTGTATGGAATTGTCGAATCACTCTATTGTGCACCTGAAACTAATACAACACTGCATGTTAACTATACTGGAATTTAAAATAAAATAAGATAAAATAATAAAATAAAATAAATAAAATAAAATAAGAAAAAACAAAAAAAAAATTCCTCACTTAAGTCCAAAGCCCAGTTTTATCATCTATAGGCTGGTTACCTTGCATAGCATTTAGTCTCTTTTTTGGGGGGGTAAGCAAGACACTTATTCACTTAGTGTATGTTCTCAGTGCACCATGTGCCTACAGGTATAAACCCTAAACTCACAACTGATCAACACGCAAACTTGACAATATGCAACCCATGCAGGGACGCGAGGTTGATATGATACATGTCGTATGTCTCCCAAATAGAACTCCAGGCTTCCTGCTTTAACTTCTTAAAATACACAGATCAGTGTTACCAGAGAAACTAAAACTCAATCCTATGAATTGACCAAACTTATTTATACTGTAAAGGTTCTCTGGCTTCTCCAGAAGGAGATGAAAGTCTAATTTTAGATGTCAGCATTCTGGCTTGACTTGTGGGCTCTGGAAACACGAGACAAAGTTGTCAAATGACCAGATGAGATTGGGATGGCTTCTACAGGTGGGGGAGAAAATGTAGAGATAAGAGAATCTCTTTAACATGTTAACCTGTGTCCTGATGGAACTACCATACTTCCCCCAGTTTTCTCACCTGAGCTATCGGGGTTGGTGTTAGGTTTATCAACAGGGGGACCTGGCTGGCTCAGTCGGTTAGGTGTCTGACTTCGGCTCAGGTCGTGATCTCAGGGTCCTGGGATGGAGCCCTGCATCGGTCTCCCTGCTCAGCGGGGAGAGTGCTTCTCCCTCTGCTCCTCCCCCCACTCGTGCTCTCTCCCTCTCTCAAATAAATAAATAAAATCTTTAAAAAAAACACCCCAATATCTTTGTTCTGTACAGCAACCCATCTTATAGCATTCGTGATAAAGATGAGTAACTAAAATATCTAGGATGATAATGAGTTATGCCTTATTCATTCAGCCTCTTTGAGGTCCTGATTTTTATGTTCATATGTAAAACCTTTTAGGGTGAAAAGGGAAGCAAACTTACACAGGAGGGTCGACTGATGGTTTACACTCAAAAACCGACAGCTCTACCCCCATCATTCCCTAGTAGCTATGCTAATTTATTATAACTCGAACCGGCCAACCGTTCTGAGCATGGGCACATCGAGGAAACCATCTCTGGCGGCCCTGCTGGATGGCACATCACATCTGGACTACGTTGTCTGGGGTCAACGCAACTTCAGATCTACCTGACCCCCGGCTCCCATCCTAAGGTAGACTACTTTTTAAAAAAAAATCATTTTTTTTTTTCCTCCCGACGCGGCGCTTGAACTCACAACCCAGAGATCGAGACCTGAGCTGAGATGATGAGTCAGATGCTTTACCAACTGAACCACCCAGGAGCATCTAAAAAAAAAATTTTTGTATTGTGGTTAAAGACTCACGGCATGAAATATGCCATTTAATCACTTTTTAGGTATGTGGTTCAGTGGAATTAGTTCATTCCCACTGTTGTGCAAATACCACCGCTATCCGTCTCCAGAACGTTTTGCTCATTGAGAGCACAACCTATGTACCCATTACACACTAACTCCCCATTCCTCCTCTCCCTGGCCCCCGGCAGGCACCCTTCTACTTTCTGTCTCTTTGAACTTCTCTAGGTCCCTCATATAAGCAGGCTCATAGAATGATTGTCCCTTTCTGTCTGGCTTATTTCATGTAGCATCTTGTTTTCTGGGTGAGAGGACCTAATTTTATACCTTCATGGATTTATGACCTGGGGAGTGAAGCGTGGGTGACCCCACTTGGCTCTGGAGGGCATTACCTGAAGCCTGGCATCTTCTTCTAGCATCATGGATACTAAATTGGAACGAGCTCAATGAAACATAAGCATTTTCATTCCAAGTGGAAGGGACAGAGGGACTCTTGATATCACACCCCAAGATACATGTATGGCCGTTGGCAGCCATAGAATTAATTTTCTTTCATTTGAAATAAAGGCCACTCTCGCCTTTCCCCCAAGGTAGATAATGGCCGAAGACTGAGAATGGGAATGGAGAGTGACAAATAAGGTCTGAGAAAGCTTGGCCCAGTGGAGGCCAGGGGGACCTGTAGGCAACAGGCTTTTCAGGGGCAAGTGATGAGGTCCTTTGGGGGGAGGGGAGAGTAATAGGTGGGTGGAAAGCAGGCGACCAGACATTGAGGGAAGCAGGTGTGCTGACACATTAGAGAAGGTGGAAGAACTGCAACTGTCTTCAGTTCTTTTGTAAATAACGGATGGGTGAATCCGACAATCGTGAGCACTGCTCTGGAATGTGCTAGGTTCAGCTCAAAGCCAGGATGGTTTCAATGAACTCAGATCCCTGCGGTCTGTGACTCAGAGTAAACTGCGCCCCCCCCCCCACCAGCATTTAACACAGCGCTGTCACATTTCAGGGCAGAAGTTCTCAGACTTGGGGATTTCACAGAACAGTACGTCATTTCGGATTACGCAGCTGACGTCGGGTTACCAACATTTCATCTTGTTCCACGAGACTAACATCCTTATTTAATAATACCCCAATTTAATACAAAGAAACAAAAGTCTACCAGCAACATTCGACTTCCACCCACTACTGTCATCATTTCCAAACAGGATCTTTCTTTGGATTCAAAACATCAGGAGGAAATAAATACTTTGAATAAAGATCCGTCAAGGTATGCTGAACACATTTATGTCAGATTTATGAAAAGCCCTTTACGCGGTTCTTGTTTTTCTCATTTCACCAGAGACTGGTGAAAGTTCATCACGGAATTGACTGCTGCCTGAGAACATTCTGGAAGCCCACATCAATCTAACAGCTACTCTCTGCGGTACGCTCTATCCTGTATATACGATTCCATCGGGTTCTCACAAGAACTCACGTATGCAAATGAGCAATCTAAGATGCAGAGAAATTAGGAAACAAACCCAAGGTCACAAAGCCAGTGAAAGAGCTGAGTTGGGAGCCAGGGTGTTCTGCTCTATTGCGGGGGGGGGGGATGCTCAAACACAGCAGTTAAAACTTTATCATCTACTTGCATCTCCCCATACCTTCTCCCTCCCAATGTCTTATTAAAGAAATCAGTTGGGGAAAACGTTGTTAAAAAGCTACTGATAGACCTGTTGGGGCACCTGGCTGGCTTAGTTGGTGGAACACGTGACTCTTGATCTTGGGGTTGTGAGTTCAAGCCCCCACGTTGGGTGTAGAGATTACTTAAAAATAAAATCTGAAAAAAAATCTACTAATATCTTTGTTGAAGGATAGGAAGGGAGGGAGGGAGGAAATCCTATACCTTCAGATCATCTAGGTTTGACGGCAGTGGGCCTGGTTTGAGAGACGAGACACCAGTTTGTCCAGAAAAGCTGTTTTTGACGGGAGACAAAGGCGTATTGCTCAGTGGTGCTGAAGCAGAGCTTGGATTCCGGACCATCTGTTCACTCGGCTCCCTGCAAAACAAACAGAAGAGAGGAACTTAAAATATGGCCAAAAGCTATATGGAGGTGTAGTACCGTGATTTACGATAAGAAATGACATCTTTGGTCCTTGTCCCTCTTTCTGGCACACAGCTCCTAAAATCCTCGGAATCTCCTAAGTGATGACAGCCACAGGGGTGTCGTCTGCTATGTTAGCCAGGAGACTTTGCGAAAGCCCCTAGGTCACCAAGGATGGGGGCTGGTGGCCTGAGAACCAAGCTTGTGATTTGAGGTTGACATTTTCAGTCCCACCCCCTGACCTCAGGGGAGCGGAGCCGGGCTGGAGGTTGAGTCATTCACCAATGGCCAATGATTTAATCACTCATACCTGTAACACAGACTCCCAGCACCTAGAAGAATGGAGTTCAGAGAGCTTCCCGGTTGGTGAGCATGTGGAAAACAAGGAGCGTGGCGTGCTTGGGGTGGGGGCCATGGAAGCCCCTCGCCCTTCCCCCGCCCCTTGCCCTGCGCCTCTCTTCTTTTTTTTTTTTTTTTTTTAAGATTTTTTAAATTTATTTGACAGAGAGAGACAGCCAGCGAGAGAGGGAACACAGCAGGGGGAGTAGGAGAGGAAGAAGCAGGCTCTCAGCAGAGGAGCCTGATGTGGGGCTCGATCCCATAGCACCGGGATCACGCCCTGAGCCGAAGGCAGACGCTTAACCGCTGAGCCACCCAGGCACCCCCCTGCGCCTCTCTTCTATCTGGCTGTTCCCGAGTTACATCCTTCATAATAAACCAGCGATCTTGTAAGTCAAGTGTTTGAGTTCCGTGAGCTGCTCTAGTGAATTAATGGAACCCAAGGAGGAAATCGTGGGAACCTCTGATCTATAGCCCTGTCAACCAGAAGCCCAGATCACAACTTCTAGACTTCCGATTGGCACCTGAAGACTCCCCCAGTCTTGTAGGACTGAGTCCTGAACCTGTGGGGTCTGAGGCTCTCTCTCCAGGTAGGTGATGCCACAATTGAGTGGGGTGGCAGGGCACCCAGCTGGCGAAGTGGGGAGAGCCTCCCCCACACACTGGAATTGGGTGACCAGAACCCCTAGTGGGTAGATTTGCATTTAGACCAGGTCACAAGCTAATGGCCTGCCAGGATCAGGCAAGAAATCGATCAGCAGGAGAAGCAGGGCGAGGACACCAACAGTGCGGGCTCGGTGCCAGTGACACTCCAGCTGAATTCTGGGGAGACAGGAGGGAGCGGTAGAGACTGTGGCCTAGGGGAGAGTGTCTTGTGGGGGTAGGACACCCCTCAGAAAGCACGGCTATATTCAGCACTCAGCATCATTGCCAACTCGACCTGAGGCTGAGCAGAAAGAAATAGGCGGGGCAACCCACACCCCAACTTTAGAGCTGATGGGAATGGCCCATTTAAAAGGTGACCTGCCGTGGGGTCAAATGTCACGGTCCCAGAGTCAATCTTTGGGGATGGCTGTCACTGAGTGACTCAGCGCTCTCGCTTCCTAAAGCATAAGGGCCGAGGGAATCCGAGACACGGAACCATTCTGAGATGCCTTCTCCTCTCTGTTGCTCAGATGTGGGTGTGGTTCCCAAACCGAGCCCCATTCTAAACCCAGCAGATGAGGACGGGGTGCCATCGGGGACCCGCCGGGTGCCCAGCCGCCGGCCCCGTGTGCCTCCGACACAGAGGAGCCCTCCCCGGTGGGCCTCCGCCCCCCCACCCCCCGCCGCCCTGGGGCCTCCCGACCTACTTGAGCCGAGCTTGGTGAATGCCGGGGTAGCCGAGCCGGTGCTGCTGCTGCTGCTGCTGGCTCAGGATCTGGAGCTGAAGGAAGAGCTGCTGCTGCTGCAGCAGCCGGGCGTAGGCCGAGTCCATGGGCGGAGGCGACTTCTCAGCCTTCTGGTCCGGGGGGATGTACTGGTGATATTTGAGCTTCTTCACCTTGGGCTTGGGGTCCTTGGGCTTTTTGTGGCGGTTCTTACTGTCGCTCAAGGACTTGGCCTGCAAAGGGGGTGAAGAAACAGCACGTGCTTGGGGGGAGTGGCGGGAATGGCTGGACGTCATGGCTAGATGGCGAGGGGCTTCTGTTAAAACGGGCTTTCTTGAATCCCAGGGATGCACTCTAGCAAAGGCACAAGGTGCAAAGAGATTCTGGTGCATCGAGATATCTATTGAACGGATCTGCGGCAGGTGCCTCTCTCTGGAAGGGGGGTCATGAATCTCATAAGGGGCTCCAGGAGCGTTTCCTTCCCAGCGCAGAGTAAGATGGAAGCCTGCGTCTCGGCTGGGATGCTTCCCTCAGCTAAAACCAACAGATGGTCTAAGAAAGGACTCGGCCTGACCTTGAGATGGAGTCATAAGGACGTTCCTTCCTACGCATACACGAAATCACCTTTAGCGAAGCACTCAGTAAATTGACTTATTAATGACATCACCTTGGATGAAATTAAGCTTGTCTTTGATGCGGATTTTTGCAGCTCTGGGCGGAAAAGTAAGATAGCCTTCCGCTCCCACCAACACCCCAAATACGGATGTAACCCCAGGAACTGACCCCCTCTGAGATAATGATACTTGACGCGCTATGAGAAGGGGTAGCCACCCACTGGGACCCTTCTAGAAGCTTCCCATGCCAGAGCGTGACTTGGACACATTGGAAGAAGTCAAGGCTACAGGCTAGGAAGTTAAGACCAATTTCGGAACATGGTACAGGTACTTTGCTACATCTCCCTTACCTCACCGGGAAGTTGAGGAAAATATTCTTACTTTTTATCTCAGTGACCAATACGATGATTCCGAAAGATACTAGTGACAGAAGAACAGGTCTCAAAGGATTATACCTATGCTTATAACCTGCTCCTGAAATCAGAAGGCCTCCCTATTTCAGGAGGCAGTAGTCCATACTGTCATCAGTTGAGAAAAAAAATCTTAGTTTTCCAGCCCTGACTTTAATTAGAGAAGCCTGAAATGAACATACATGTCATGACAAGCATCTTGAGGATTTGAGGAAAAGGTGCAGGGGGAAGTGTGATACCAGGAGCATCCAGGAGAGGGAGCTCTGGAACACCTGGCAGGCAGGTTCCCTCAGGGCAGCTTCCCCATTTTAACCACAAAACACAGGTCTGAAAAGTGACCTATCCCAAGGAGCCTACAACTTGTATTTCTCAGACTCGGCGCATCCCACCACCGAAGCCTCTTTTGTGTTTTCTCAAGGAAGCTTCTTCTCGGAAAGTAATAAATAAGGAGTGCAAGAATTCCCGTGTGCTTGGTGGTTCCACCTCTCTCTGCTCCTTCATCGATTAGCATTCTGGTTAATTAATCAGGCTTCAGCACTCATGGGAGAATCTCTGTGGGGCTCCTGCCATCAGCTGAGCCCTGCTTTGTTCCAGCTCTGCTTCTGTTCCCACCTCCCCCTAGGACTTGCCTCCTCGTCTGGAGGAGCTGATGGCCAGTCGGGAATGGGGAGTTCTTTCTCCGCATTGCCTTAGTACAGGGACGCTAATTCCAGAAGTTACTCAAATTGGACACTTTCTCTGGAGAGTGGAAGGCAAAGTCTATTGAACCCATGGAACCCGGATTCCATGGGACTGTATAGTTTTATACTCTTTTTGAAACCAGAGGATACAAGGTTGTAAGTTTGTGGTTTTGGTGTTTTTCTTTTTCTTTCGTTCTTTTCTTTCTTTCTTTTTTCTTTCTATTTTCTGCCTAGAACTGCATGGCTAATGGGAGGGGAGCACATTCACCTCTCTAAAGCACAGGTGGACACAACATCCGGTGGTTTAAGACCCAGGCATGGATGTGTAGAGCAGGTTAGTGTAGTGCAAGAGGGCATGGCGTGGTCTGTGGCTAGAGGGTCCGTGACTCTTTTGCAAGAAGGCATTCTGATTCAAACCAGCTCACACCCTGGGCCTGCCCCACAATGTACCACCCCAGCAGCCTACAATCAGTGTGCCTGCCCTGCCCTGCAAGACAAAGTCCAAAACCCCCTCTGCCAAAGGAAACGTTTCACCCAAATGCCTGACCCCTCCCACCCAACAGCTTACCCCTCGGGCCTCTCTTCCTCGCAATTTCCTGCGGTCTGCAATTCCCTCCTGCATCTGCTACCCGACTCGGGCTCCTCCTCTGAGTCTGGCTCCCACCCCAGCTCCCCTGGGAAGCCTTTTCCAATCCACACGGAGGTCTCTTGTTTGCAGGTCTCATATGGCATGTCGGGGCTGTCTGATTACAGTCGCACCACTGCGTACCTGGCTCAGGGGGTGGGGGAGACTGAAGTCCAGCCCTTGTTTTGCTTCCTACACTACTGGCCCTGATGGAGGCAGTACCCTACCCCCCGCCCCGGGAAAGGGGACCCTCTTTCTGTATCACGGTAAAAGACAAGTAACAGAAAAATCACCCCAGTAACTATTTTAAAGTATACAACTCACGACATTGTGCAAGCGTCATCACTATGTAGCTCCAGAACCTTTTCATCACCCCAAAAGGAAACCCCGTCCCCATGAAGCAGTCCCTCCGCATTCTCCTTCTTGTGGTCCCTGGACACCAGTCATCTGCCCTCGGTCTCCATGGACTTCCTTATTCAGGATAGTTCATATAAATGGAATCCTACACTATGTGGCCTTTTGTGTCTGTCTTCTTTCACTCAGCATTATGCGTGAAGGCTCATTTCCGTATCAGACTTCATTCCTCTTCATAACTGAAGAATATCCCATTGTGTGGCTATGCCACACGTGGCCCCATCCTTCAGCTGATGGACATTTGGGTTCGTTCCAACTCTGGACTATTGTGACTAGTGCTGCCATGAATGTTCACATCCCAGGTCTCGTCAGAACACCTGTTTTCAATTCTGTGGAGCATATACCCTAAGGAGAGGGATTTCTGGGTCATATGGTAATGCTAGGTTTAATTCTTGGAGGAACCACTGAGCTGTTTTCCGAACTGGACGCACCGTGTGTGAGAGCTCCAATCTCCACATTCTCAACAGTGCTTGCAAATTTTCCAGTATAGCCATTCTAGTGTGTGTGAGGTGGTAGTTTGTTGTGAGTTCGAGTTTCACTTCCCTGATGACTAATGACACTGAACACGTTTTCGTGTGCTTATTGGCAATTTCTTGACCTTTGGCGAAATGTCTATTTGGGTCCTTTGTGGCACGTTTTCCTACTTGCTCACAACACTATATGGGTTAGTGGCTGTGATACTGAATTAGGCTATAGGCTCCTTGAATGCAGGAATCATGGTTTTTGGGTTTTTTTAAGATTTTATTTATTTTGAGAGAGAGAGCGTGCGAGCATGAGTGAGGGGGAAGGACAGAGGGAAAAGCAGAAGCAGGCTCTCCACTGAGCAGGGAGCCCAATGGACACAGGGCTAGATCCCAGGACCCCACATTCACGACCTGAGCCAAAGGCAGACGCTCAACTGACTGAGCCACCCAGACACCCCAGGAATCATGTTTTATTCAGCTTTGATACATACCATCTAGAAGCTGGCACTGAGGACACCCTTCCCTTATGTAGGATTTTACAGTATTTTGGGGGTATTCTTGTGTATTCTCTCAGTGGCCTCATATGTACCTTACAAAGTCAATAGGGCAGAGATGTTCCCCCCAAGCTGGGTTGCTTCCTTCTTTGAGAAGCCCTGTAGTATCCTCTTTATTTAGAGATGATGACTATGGAACAACTGAGAATTCATAGACATTGACCCATCAGCAGGGAGGCTGGTTCTTCCATAAACAACCAGTCCTTCTAGATCAGTTACGTATCACTCCTGCTTTTCATTGAAATTAACCTGTCCTTCCTCTGAGCAACTATCACGTTTCCTTAGTGCACGGAGGCTGAAGGAGGTGCTAATTTGACTTACGGAAATTAAACACGTTGGTAGAAATAGTAATAAAATTTCTCTTTGTCCATGACAGTAGAAATAACATGAACCATCTCCTTCCTCCACTCTCAATGAACAAAGTTCATCAACAGTCGTGTAATTTCAAAGCTTGTTGGGATAAGTGAATTGTAAGTGAGATTTAAGATACTTAGTGAGAGAATTTAAAGCGAGGCTTAGGGACATTTACAGGAAACAAAGTCATGCCGTCCACTTTTGTGTGTATGCATGCAGTGGAAGGACTCTGGGGCTGTTCCTTTAACACTGATTCTTAACTTATGATCTTTTGAAAATATTTCATAAAGAATATTTTGTATTTCATAAAAGACATCTCAGCTGTCATTAAGTGGTGGCCATAGAGCTGACATAACTTCCTCCCAAACTGATGAGAGGTTCTTTGGGACAGGGGCTCCTGGGTGGCTCAGTCATTAAGTGTCCAACTCTTGATTTTGGCTCAGGTCATGATCTCAGGGTCGTGAGATCGAGCCCCACATCGGGCTCCGTGCTCAGTGGGGAGTCTGCTTAAGAGTCTCTCTCTCCCTCTCCCTCTGCTCCCCCCTCCTCTCTAAACAAAACAAAACGAAACAAAACTAATAAGTTATTTGGGATAAAATATTATGAAGAAGACCAAATAATTATTAGCAGGCAGCTAACTGGTAAGAGGAGAGAGCCCTCTGTGAACTATTAAGTCTAATGTGGAGAGAAGTTAACCAAGAATTTGCTCTAATGCTTATGGTCTGCTGTGAAGGCACCCCCTCCCTTTATCTCCAAAGGGAGCTGGGCTTGAATGACTGAGGTATTACATGACGCAAAGGCTTCATTCAGATCTGCTTCCGCTGCATTAAACCCAACAGCCCCCCTCCCCACCTAGTCGATGACATTTACAAATCCTGTGTGCATTCCCATCAGCTGCATGTGTCTCTAGGTTGACCCTATGAAGTCTTTTAAGTCAGGCACCTGCTGGCTGAGCTGGGATTCCAAAGAAATGAGAGCACATGGGTTTCCCGTCCGTGGGGAAGATCCACACTGTGCCTACACAGATAACAGACTCTTGGTCTGCATACACGGATGGCCCCTTTCTCCCCTCCTGACTTGCAATGCTCCCTGCGGACTGAGCCTACACACGGGTCCGTGTGACTCTCCTCATGTCGCCACACCTCACTCGGAGAGCGCTGCTCCCAGAGAGCACTCAGGTAGGTGCTGGGAGGCTGGTCTGTCCCTACCTTTACGGCAGCGTGCACAGCGATGGGGCTGCCGAGAGGGCCGAGCCCCTGCTTCCCCGTGTCTGACTGGTTGCTGGGCTGGGAGGCTGAGTCTTTCCTGTCATTTTCGGAGCCAGAAGAATGTTCCTGAAATCCAAATTTCAGCATGAGTAGGACACAGGAGGAAAAACTGTATGACGCAAAAATAAAGTAGAGCCCCCCTTCCCCCCCACATACATTGCTCTGCTGTTTTTATCTTAACTTCATATCCAAGTACATATCACATGACCTCCCTGGGGAAAGGAGTCATATATATATATATATATATATATACACCATATAATTTGTCAACCAACTGAGGTCACTTTTGAGAGATGAAGGGGTGGTCATTCATCATTATTCCAGAAGACAGGAATAGAAATGGCCAACCCAGACAGCTGGTCACCCTGTGTGAGGGTTTCACCTGTGACGAGGTCTACCTGTCGGACTTGATAAGGAGACCGATGGAAAACAGAAGAGGGAGGCACAGGTGTAGGAATGTGCGGGGAGAGTAGGGACAAAAAAGCCCCGATAAAAACGGTGTTAGCAGATGGAGGGAAAATGTATGTGTGTGTGTTTCTGGGTATATAGGTTTGTGAGTGTGCATATGTATGTGTGTATATGTTTGTATGTTTATTTGTGTGTGCATGTGTGTATGCGTGGGTCTGCATATGCGTGAATGTGTGTCTACACATATGTATATGTATGTGCGTGTGTATATATGTGTGTTTATGTATATGTACAGGCATGTGTATACAGGCAGGGGTACATGTGTGTCTATATAGGGGTGTGTGCAGCTGGTATCATGAACAGCCTTTATGAGAGACATGTTTTAGTATGTGGAAGACTGGGAAAAAGAAGTGACTAGCTTCTGTCCCTCTCCTGCAATCCGATACCGTGGCCACAAGGACAGGGAATGCTCATGCTCTCCCCCTGGAGCTTCTCCGCCCTTTCCTGAGCCCTGGCACCTGCAAAGGTCTATAGAACCCTTTCCTCTCGAGCCTCAGTGTCCTGGTCCTCTCACTGGGGCTGCTGGGTTGCAATGACAATATGATTTTTGCCCTGGGCCGGGCATCCCCCCCATGCTCGTTCCCTCCGACCCCATCTCCTGGGGGAAGCAGAGAAGAAACTTCTTCTCCCGAAACCATTCTTCAATCAGAAGCTGAGGAATTTACCATCAGAATAATAGATACAAATGATCCGAAATACTGTTGGCTGTTGTCAGAGAAACTGGGCTGCAAAGACCAGCTGTGGCATGCAGGGAAAGGGAACGCGCTTCGATTTATAAACCCGTGCACAATAAACGGGCCCAGCTTTGCTCCCTTCGTGGCGTGAAGGGCGGGACGACGACGAGGAAGTAACGCGGTTTCCAGAACAGGGCTCTGGATAATCATTACCCAGGCTGTCCCTGATACCCGTATGGCAATTTCCAGCGTAAACGATGTTTCAAAGATGTCAATGTCAACGCATCACACAATTCCTACGAGGCCAGCAGGACCAAAAGCTTCCTAAGAGCTGGATTCTCTGCGGACGGTGCGGGTGGAAGACTCCCACCTTGCTGCCCTACCAATGTAGCTGTTTCCCCCTTGCGTATGAGTGCGTGCGTGCGTGTGCGTGCGTGTGCGTGCGTGCCCGTGCGTGTGCGTGCGTGCCCGTGCGTGTGCGTGCGTGCCCTGCGTGTGCGCGCGTAAGCATGCGCCTGCGCCTGCGCGCTCCTCCTAGGGGCTGCAGGAATGCCTTCATGCAAGGCTGAGGGAAGCCGCCATCGAGCCTCTAGGTGGCTTCTAGGCGGTGGAAACTCCAGGGGTGGGGAATCTGCAGCGTCTGGAGACCACACAGCTGCCCAGCCTCCCAGAGCCTGGGTTCCTCCTCCGTCAGAAGGCAAGCCGACGCCACCTGCCCCGAGGGCGTTGTGGCATCTCAAAGAAAACACCTGGGAAGTGCCTAGCCCTGTCTCCGGCAGAGGGTGAGCACCTCATAGGTGCCAGCAGCCACTGTTAATCATTTTTCTTATAAATGTGCTTTGAACAGTATTGGCAACATACGTTCCTCACATCTCGGGGGTCTGGGGATTTGTCCGGGAAGGGGTGAGTGCTATTCTCGGGTTAGGGCTGGATGTGGACCTTGCAGTGGTCTGGCAGGTAGAAATCTTTGAGGGTAGAACCATCTCGGGGCTCCCTGCTATGCAGCCCATCAGCACCTCACGCTTCGCACTCCCCCAGGACCCTGTAGAGATGCCTCCCTGCGTGGAAAGCCTGTGGGCTTTGAAATCGGTCCTGCTCTGGCACATTCTATCCGGGATATCGTCGGTGACTCATCTGATCTCACGGAGTCTCTTTTTACCTTGTCCATAAATTTGGCAGATAAAAGGCATCCACTTGGCTGAGTAGACGCTTAAAGAGTAAGTCAAAGGGTATAGCCCTGACGATTCTCTTTCAGGGTTTTCTAGAGGTGTTGGCCACTGCAGACGGGTCCCTGCACTGGATGGGGGCAAAAGAGGCGCGAAGTTCAAGTGCCATCAAGAGACATCTCTAGGGTCTCCAAGCAAAACCAAAGTTGGCGGTGTGCTCTTAAGCCCATGATGACGTGAGAGGCTGAGGTGGGATTTGTTTACCTGGACTCCCCCCAGAGGACCTGCCGAAGGGGTCTCTGAAGCTTTAGTGTCTGCAGGGGATCCCGCTGAGCCCTGGGGGTCTTCAACTCGAGCCTGGTCCGGAGAAAGCCCGTCACTGCTGCTGTCCTCTTCGAAGGCAAACGCATCTGCCGATTTGGAGAAACTCACCTGGTTACCTGATGGGGTAAAATCCATAACAGGGTCAGTGGCTGAGGCACACCAAAGAGCTTTCTGGAAATGCTTCGCCATGTCCTCCCTACCAGGAGCACACATCTATCTGCTTCGATCTGTTTCTAGTACAAGGAAAGAGCAAAGATAGGTTTTAGCTTTATGTGGCGTCTCAGCTATTTATTCCAAATGGGAACTCGTGTTTCTAAGAGGGATACGTCGGGCTGGAAAGAATGCAGGGCATATCAAAGGTCTCCCATCGCCTGTTCAAGTTTATCTTCAGGTTTATTCATTCTGGCACATTTTCCATGTGAGACCTGTTATCTTTCTGAAACACAGGGAAGATGAAGGAAAGAAAGGGGCCACTGGATACAGAATGAGGTCGAAGGAGATCGCAGTGGGAGGTTGCCCGTCTCTCTTAGGTTCTGTGACAAGACAGAGAACTGAGATGACAACGTGCCACTGGCATCACATTCAAATATAAAGCAGGGCACACAGCACAAAGTGTTTCGTGAACTGCCCTAGTCGGGATAAGCCAGATCTGTTACTGAGTCTAAATTCCTAAATGTCAGAATTAGCTCATGTCACCAGTGTCAGAAAGCCCCTTTCAATGAACGCACAGCTGTTTTTAAAAGCCATAAAAATGTCCCAGACCCTGCAGTGTGATCTTTTAAAATTGTTATTATTTGGATTTTCTTTGCATTCCTCCTATCTCTGTGTCTATTTTGGAAACCCTCAACAGCTGGAAAGGCAGAAATTCTCCCTCAGCAGCCTGTGTGGCCTTTGGAGGGGACCGGGTTCATAAGCCTGGGGAAAGGGGCTATCCAGTCAGGTGGGACTACAATGACATCCTTATATGTACCTTATGGGTGGGTTTTGGTTTTTTTTTTTTTAAACATTGCCCAATTGTATCTGGTTTATTATCCAGCTGCACGGTACAAAATGTGCTCAGGCCCCAGCAACCCTTTTGAGCCGATCCCAGGCTCCGCTCTTCTAAAAGAATTCAGGTATTATCAGGAAGTTTCCCAGCCCGGCATTCTGCAATCACACGGACAAGAACTTTTGACTCCTGCTTTGGGCAGATAAGAGAGGGGAGCTTTCGCGCGGAGATTGGAAAAGCAGCAAGGAGCGGCAAAAAATGGAACAAGTGTGGTTTGGGGCTTGTCATCACCACCCCTGCTGGCATCTGTCACGGACCCTCCAGACATCCAAGTGTCAAAGCAGGAAAGAGCCAGAGAGGACAGGGCAGGTGAAATTCCAGTCGCTGCCCCCCCACCCCCTCCCGCTAACCTGGAAGGACTTGGGGACCAGCGTGGCTTCTCCCCAGGCTCAAGGACTGTTTGTAAACTCATGGTTGCTTTTCTATGATGGTAAATGTAACAGTTACCAGAACCATTCATAGCATATGAAGATGCCTAACATATATTCATCCCACTTCCTCTTAATGATTTGGTGCCTCTTTTCTAGATTTACTTCTATGCATAGAAGGAAACAGGCACAAAGTATTTTGTTTAGACAGCACTGGTGAAATAGACCTTCTGAAACCTGCTTTTTTCTCACTACAATGTTACTTAGAGTCCTTTCCTTGGGAACACACAGGGATACTTCTCAATGAAAAATACATCATATTTTTCTTTTCTTTCTTTTTTTCTTTCTTTTTTTCCCCTTCCTTCCTCCCTTCCTTCCTCCCTCCCTCCCTCCCTTCCTTCCTTTCTTCCTTCCTTCCTTCCTTCCTTCCTTTTTGGTAACAGTTACCCAGTATTCCACTGTATTACTGGAAACTTATTTTTCAAATTCTACTTTCAGAGGTGTCCTTTTTTTAAACTATAAAAAAATTTGAAATAAAAAAATACAGAGAACAATGTAGAACATCTGTTTACATATTACTTGAAATAAATAAATTCTAGCCTTTTCGGATATTAATGTCAGCAACCCACTTGTTTCCTACGAGAGGGGTTTTACTGGGTATTTGATAAATGCCAGCTTTTTTCTTTGAGAGCAAGGGTCACTCTTCCCCCCTTCAGTACTTGCAAACACTTCCCTCTCTATTTTAAGAGTCCAGCCTTATGCCCTTCCCTTCTCCTACAGGGAACCCTGCACCCTACAGATAAACCTTTATTCGTCACTGAAATTTCAAGTCCCACTTCTGCTGTGGAATTAAAGGCTCTGTCCCTGTTCAAAGGCTTACCTGTGTTATTAAGGACCAGGGAGACACGGGAGGGCGGTGGGGGCCGTTAAGCCTTCCCTACCCCAGAAATCACAGCATTTTGTTGGATACGCTCTGCTTGTGCCCTGAGCCAACATCCCTTCCATCCGCAGAGAGCCCTGCGTGTGAGTGTGCTGGCCCCTTGGGCAGCCAGTCTTCCGTGCTGGACAGGGAAAGCTTCGTTGCATTCCTTCCTGACTTCCCCCAGTCTACCTGGGTAGAGAGCTTCTCCATGAGACCTGACACGCCATGGAACAGAGACTCCCCCACCCCGTGGACCCCCACCGTCTCACCCACACCCACGCCAAGTATCACATCCCAAGTACGCACCCATCAGAGGAAGTTCATCACATCGCAGAGGGGTCCGAATATTCTAACGTGAATAGACATGTTATGAGAGGCAGGCAGGGAGAAAGAGAGAGGATGGTCTCTTAGCCGCATCATCCCACTTTGTTTCAAATGGAGCAATAGCAAATGATAAGAATAGGTTGTATCAGGAATTCACTGAGTAGTGGCAGCAGTAAGAAAAAGGATCAGCCTTTGTCGGGTCTCATCATGGTGCAGTAAGTCAGGGTAACCCATTTTCTCATCACTGTTTTGGGGATGAGGATGCGTGAGCTCCAGCGCCCCTTCATACAGGGACTGCGCCAAGACGGCAGTGTGAACGCTCAGAGCCACCAGCAGAGGGGAGGCAAAATCCACCACCCTCCCTGGAAACCATCAGGTGGCAGCATGTTCTTTAGGGAACACCCACTGGGTAATGGAAGGGGGAGGTGGCAGAGAAAATGCCTCTCCTTTTTCTGCACACATTTGGATATCTCCAAATCCCAGAGTGCCTCATACTTGAGTTTTTGAGATGTAAGGGACTGATGGTGACACTGGGATTGTGAGGACGGAGAAGGCGGGACATTCCAGGGAGGGCAGTCATGATGATTTCAGGGGGACTCTTCTCAGAAAAGGGTAGGAATGATTGTGGAAGCCACATTGTTGCCGCTGGGTACTCGGCATGCCCTTCCCGCTTGGATACCTGGCAACCTGGTGACCTCAGATTGAGGCACTAGGATGATGTGGAAAAGCCTCCAAGTAGAGTATCTGAGGGATAAGGGAGTTGGTCATTTGTCCCATTTTCCCTCGAGCCGGACAGAGCATTCCCTGGTTATTTTGTTCCCATCCGGCCTTCTCATTTTGGGAGAAGGAGAGAAGCAGAAGGAAAATCAGATATGATGCTGGGAAGAGCGGATCTCCATGGGACACAATCGGAGACATTTGTCAAGGACTAGAACTTCCTGCTGAGTGCTGTCCCGGACAGACAGAGGAGATCTCAACATGGAAAAGGTCCAGGAGACTCTTGGAGGAGGTGGGCCTGGGTTGAGTGTGAAATAACCACCAGCCATGGACAGGACGACAGAGGAAGGGGGACACCCCTTCCTTGGCAGGGGTGGGGGGAGCAAAAGGGAAGTTAACGGAGTGGTGAACAGTGGAGTGGCTATGGGAAGAAGAGATCTCCGCACCGCCCCCCGCCAGGGAACAGGACTATTTTGGGAGCCAATCCCTGGAGAGACACAACTTCCAAGAGTCTACTTTATCAAGTGACAGGCAATCGTTTAAATAAAGTGTTTCTGCCCAAGTCAGTGGAGAAGCCATGCGTTCATGCAACCACATCCAGGGGAGTCCTTTACACCTGGATGAGCCAGGAGGGTGAGAACTGAGGCCCCACACAGGACTCCTATTTGTCTGATCTCTAAAAGGCCCCATGTGCCAGGTCAGCATATGCCACTGAGGACCATGTACTTACAGGCACAAAGACCCTGCCTCGGGGGCCCCTGCCAATCGCCACTGTCTCGGGGCGCAAGTGGCTTGCATTTGTGACCAAGTGGCTTGGAGTAGGCCCCACACAGCTGCACACCCGGCTCAGCCCCCGTTGGCAGGAGAAACTGAGCAGCAGAGACGTGCTGCTAGCCCAAGGCAGTGGCTTCCTTCAGAGATGATGGATGTGGTCGGTGTCTGTTTAGTAACGGTCAGTAAGAACTTCAGTTCCGGACTCTGGCGGTCTTGGTTTGTTTCTTGGTCCTACCCCTTCAGTGCTAGTGTCTGCTGGCAAGTTATTGAACCTCCCAGAGCCTCAGTGTCCCCTTCTCTAAGATGAAAATAGCAGCCATAGTTACCTCTCAAGGTTCTGAGGATTAAAACAACGGAACGCGTGCAAAGCACTGAGCCCAGTCCCGGGATGGACAAGAGCTCCAGCATTTCTAGCCGTGGTGATGACGGTTGCTGCTTTTGTTAGGAGTAGCTGCTTGTCGCAAGTCTGCCATTATCAAAAATAAACAAGACCACCCAGGAGCCAGTTTGTCCTGAGGTCAGCTTTGCAAAGATCAGCACAACTCCAGAGCTAGAAAAATGGGTTTGTCCTCACGGGGTTGTCCTGGGAAAGCCAGACAGACCTTCCCAGGGACGAGAGTGTCCCCGGAAAGGCTGCTTGTCACTCCCTCTCCCTCCTGGTTCAAGCCAGGCTCACGTGGAGAGGCACAAAGGTCACCTTATCGGGCTGCCTCTGGAACAACCCAGTCTGTCGGCTTTGTGCTGTGACCCTGGGCCTCTGCTCCAATCTTCCCCAGCGCTCCCTGGGAGCCGCTGGAGTGCGGTGCACTGGCTATTGTCCCTGTAGACACGTCAGGCGGTGCGGTGACAAGGACCCGCTTTGGGAGGCCCTGACATCATCCTCTGGCTATGCCCGCAGGGCTGGCTCTGGGCACCGGCCCCTGGGGGATGTTGACCTGGCGACTCTGAGCTTTCCGTGTCCCTCTTGGAAGCAGTTAGATGAATGAGTCAGTTGTACTTTCTCTGCATAAACATTTAAGATTCCAAGATTAAGCGAGATAGCTGGAGTCCTCAGTACCTTGCTGCTAGGACCAGCACCAAGGGCAGGAGACCACGAAGTGGGATGTGGAAAGGGACCTGGCTTGCTTATCTACTTGCAAGCTTGCTCAGTCCCTGCAGGAGAGCTATTTTAATTCACCGGCAGACCACCCCTTAATGCCTTCTTGGAAAAGACTGAAGGAAAATCCATTTCCAAAGGGACAAGGTGGTGCCCGTGGAAGTAGCCATGGTTTACATGTGGCTCTTGCCTGAAGATATTTTAATACGCGGAAGATGTCACAGTCCCTGGAGGATGGATTCTATCTTCCAACAAAGACCACACTGGCTGTTCCTGAAGGGGATCAGACGCCTTTATTATGGAAATAGATGTCAGTGGGTATTTGCAGGAAGGAGAATTCCTTTTTCTTTAGATTCCTGGCAGTTTAGAAATGGGCCTTAAGCCTCAAAGCCCTAACCCTGATGCTAGGACCACAGCTGTGGGGAAGAAGAGTTAATCCGAAGGACTTGACCTGTGTCAGCTTGAGGTTAGTTCTCGAGGGAGGAACAGGATCGTCAGGCGCGTGAAGATACTGGAGCACTGTCTCCTGCTTCCCCTCCGCAAGCCCCCCCCACCCCCATCCTGTCTGAGCGCCCTCTCGGGGGTGCAGCACCTGCCCCCAGCTACCGGCTTCCCAGTGAATCCAGCGACTGCCTCTATGCGCAGCAGAGACCCCCAGGACAGAAAAGTATTTTGCAGTGTGTCTCATTGGGCCTCTTTCCCCCAGAATCACGTGCACTTTTGCAATGCTTTCTCATTCTGGAATGATAAATTCTGTTCACGAGAAAGTTATGCCAAAGCCAACCTTTTTTTTTTTTTAAATGACAGAGCACAACTCTACCTTGATCTGGCTTAGGGCCACGATTATTGTCTATTTGCCTTCAGATACATGATCAGGGCGGCAGGACTTCCAGAGTCCCTGAGGAATGACTGGATTCTGAATAAATAGGAATTGTTTTGTTTTGTTATGAAGTCTGCCCCCCCGGGGGGGGGCGGTGCGAGTGAGCAAAGGCTCTTGTAGGGTCTTTTGGAAATGTAAGTGGTGGCTGTAAATGGATGTCTTCCAGACCAGCCCTGGTGGACTAGAAACGCTGCTCCTTACGGGAAAGGGTTATAGTGACACAAGGAACTAATTTATCTTTGACAACTAGATTCTATATTCTGAGTCGCAGGGTCAAAAAAACTTTTTTTTTTTTTTTAAGTAGCTGAGCAGCTGACTTGGGCATTCTGGGGGGGTGTCGCCTGGGCCAGACCAAGGGAAAGGTGAGGACACTTTAGGAGAGGGGTTCGTCTGTTAGAGCTGAGAACCAGCCTCCTCCCGACGTTTGAAAAAAACCAGGAAAGCCAGCAGGGTTCTGTTTCACTCAAGCAGAAGCCAGACCTCTGGACAATAAATAGCTTCCATAGAAGCTCAGGGATGTCCTTCCTGTCAAATAAAGAAAAGACTCAGATGGCCAAGGAGAGAAGTAACAAGCTAGGAGTCAGCTCCCAGGGGTCTCCAAGTGAGGGATCTTTTAAGTAATAATGACCTTACTCAGCAGCTCAAGGGGGCCATGCTGAACTCCAGTCTATAATTTCTGTTCTCCTAAATCCTCACTCCCCTATGATGTCAGATGTGGTGTTTTGTTTCAGTATTCTGTCCTAAGAGACCGTGGCTGTTAGGGGCTGCGATATGGAGATTTAGAATAAGAAATATATACTTGGGCTTCGAGCCCCTTTCTGGCACAGAGCTCTGAAAACCCTTGGAATTTTCTAAGTGATGAGAGCCACAGAAAGTGCCATTTGTTATGTTAAAGAGGTGGCTTTTGGACCTCACGGAAGGATGGGGCTGAGGCTGGGAGAACCAACCATGTGATCCTGGAACTTTCAGTCCCACCCTCTGACCCCCGGGGAGAGGAGAGCGGCTGGGCTGGAGACGGAGTTCAATCACCAATGGCCAATGATCTAATCAATTGAGACTCTGTAAGGGAGCCTCCATTAAAAACCCAAAGGGATGGGGTTTGGAGAGGCTCTGGATTGATGACCATGTGGAGATCTGGGGAGAGTGGGGTTCCTGGAGAGCGAGGAAACTCCTCACCCTGTCCCCATCCCTGGCTGGTTCCTTGCATCTCTTCCAACTGACTGTTACTGAGCTTTTATCACACACTGGTAACCCAGTACGTAAATGGGTTTCCTGAGTTCTGTGAGCTGCTCTAGCAAACTAATTGAGCTCAAGGAGGGCATCGTGGGAACGTCTGACCTGTAGCTGGTTGATCAGAAGCGTGGGTGACAAGTGTTCGTGACTGGTGCTGAAATGGAGGGTGAACTTGCAGGACTGAGCACTTTACCCCAGGGATCTGGGGCACTTTACCCCTATTCCAGGAAGGTAGTGTCAGAATTGAGTTGAACAGCAGGATGCCCAGCTGGTGTCCTGCACATTGTTTATCGGGATGGGGGACACCCTCTCCCCACCCCCTACATTGGAAGTGGTTCCTCAGACCCCTTTAGTGGCTTTCCAAGAAGAGGAAACAGGGGATCAGGTGCATACTCCTCTGAGATGTGGTCAAGAGGAGGCCCAAGACTTCTGCTGTGGAAGTCAAATCAGAAAGCCAAAGCCGGGGAGCCTGGGCGGCTCAGTCATTAAATGTCTGCCTTCGGCTCAGGGCATGATCCCAGGGTCCTGGGATCCAGCCCTGCATCGGGCTCCCTGCTCTGCTGGGAGCCTGCTTCTTCCTCTCCCACTCCCACTCCCCCTGCTTGTGTTCCCTCTCTCGCTGACTGTCTCTCTCTCTCTAGCTCTGTCAAATAAATAAATAAAATCTTAAAAAAAAAATAGACACATAGTTCAATGGAACCTAACAGAAAGACCAGAAATAAACCCATAATTATATGGTTAATTAATCTTTGACAAAGGAGGCAAGAATATGCAATGGGAAAAAGATGAAGGTGGTCTCTTCAACAAGGAGTTGGGGAAACTGGGCAGCTACCTGCAAAAGAATGAAACTGGACCACTTTCTTACACCACACACAAAAAGAAACTCAAAATGGATTAAGGACCTAAATGTGAGCCCTGAAACCATAAAAATCCCAGAAGAGAGCTCAAGCAGCAATTTCTCTGACACTGGCCGTAACGATATTTTCCTAGGTGGGTCTCTCCTGAGGCAAGGGAAACAAAACCAAAAATAAACTATTGGGACCTAATCAAAATAAAAAGCTTCTGCCACAGTGAAGGAAACAATCACCGAACTAAAAGTCAACCTCCTGAATGGGAGAAGATATTTGCAAATGACATATCTGATAAAGGGTCAGTATCCGAAATATATAAAGAACTTATACAACTCAACACCAAACAACCAAATAGTCCAATTAAAAATGGCAGAAGACATGAATAGACATTTTTCCAAAGAAGACATCCAGATGGCCAACAGACACATGAAAAAGATGCCCAACATCACTCAGCATCAGGGAAACACAGATCAAAACCACAATGAGATTCCATCTCCTACCTGTCAGAGAGGCTAAAATCAACAACGCGAGAAGCAACAGGTGTTGGTGAGGATGTGGAGAAAGGGGAACCCTCATGCCCTACTGGTGGGAATGCAAACTGGTTCAGCCACTGTGAAAAACAGTATAGAGGTTCCTCAAAAACTTAAAAAATAGAATTACCGTATGATCCAGTAATTCCACTACTGGGTATTTACTCAAAGAATATAAAAACACTAATTCACAAAGATATATGCACCCTGACATTCATAGCAGTAGTACTTGCAATAGGCAAATTATGGAAGCAATCCAAGTGTCCATTGATAAATAAAGGCATAAAGAAGATGTGGTGTATATATAATGGAAAATTTCTCAGCCATAAGAAGAATGGAATCTTGTCATTTGCAAAAACATGGATGGAGCTAGAGGGTATAATACTAAGTGAAATAAGTCAGAAAAAGATAAATATCATATGATTTCACTCATTTGTAGAATTTAAGAAACGAAACAGATGAACAAAGGGGAAATAAATAGAGACAAACCAAGAAACAGACTCTTAACTATGGAGAACAAACTGATGGTCACCAGAGGGGAAATGGGTTGGGGATGGGTGAAACAGATGAAGGGGATTAAAGGTACGGTTAACCATGATGAGCACTGAGTCATGTATAGAATTGCTGAATCGCTGTATTGTACACTTGAACTAACATAACACTGTCTGTTATCTCTACTAGAATTAAAATTTCAAAATAAAAAATTTTTAAAAATTAAAAAATAAAAAAAAAAGTCCTTTCCTGTGTTGGGAGAAGTTCTAGATCGGTATTGGGTTGGAGAACACTTGGTCTTTACTAAAACCGGGAGGAAGACCATGACCAAGCGTTCCGCTCAGAGCTGGGCAGACACATAGAAACCCGGCTGCAGACAGAGCTGGAAGATCTAAGCACATCTGGAAAGGCACGTGGGGAGAGGGTGAAATACACAGACACTAAGAGAACCACCCCCAGTGAGCCACCGCCCTGAGTCACTGCTTCACCATGGGGAAGTGATTTGATCACAAGAAGTGATGGGCAGAAGAGGGGGCTGGGTCATCATCACCAGTGGACGGGCTACTCACAGTGCCAGCTCCATAGCTAGTCTCTGAGCAGCTCCCTCTGTCTTCATGACCTTTCATATGATGCCACCACCTTGCCCATAAAAACCCGTTAACGTGGAAAGATTACTGAGAGGCTGATGCCTGGGTCAGTCCCCATTACTGCTGCTGGATTTTCCTTGATTTGGTCGACCAATTACCCTCCACCTCTTTCTGTGGCCATTCGTTCCCTTCACCTTCACCTTCACAGTCTCCCTGCGTCTGCCTTAAAGATCACTGTCTGGGAGCCTCCCAGCCCTCTTCCCCTTTTATGCATCCTCCATTCCTCCCAGCTACCCTCTAGTGGGCACTCTTGATTCCTTGAACCCTGTACTACTATTACATCATTTACCCCTCTATTATGATATATAATTATTCATTACGTATTTGTTTATTGCCCACATTTCCCAACTAGAACATAAGCTCTGTTGACGTAGAGATGTTCTGTTCATTGACATATCCCAAGCACTTAGAATAGTGTCTGACACAGAACATATTCCATAAACAGTGAAGAAATATGCGAACGAAAAGATAATCTTCTCTAGTCCATTAGTTTATATGTTCATATACACTCAAGTCTCCCAAATCTGTGGTTCTAGACCAATATTCTCCTGCATTCTAGTCCAATAGAACCCATTGCTCACTTAGTCCCTTGCCCTTGGGTTCTCTGTGGGCCCCTCAAATCCCATAACTGAAACAAGAATCCACCATCTCTCCCCATATCTGCTCCTCTACTCATGGTCCCCATCTTGATAAATGGCCGCCATTTACCCAGTTGCCCAAGACAGAAACCCAGGTGTTATCTTCTGCCTTCCCTTTATCTCAACTGGTATACTACTGATCATCTAATCATGAGGAATCAATTCTCTCTCAGAGTCTCTCTTTTCCACACCCCCCAGCCATGACTCTTGTTCATGCTTCCATCAACTTTCCTCAAACAATTCTAGCAACCTCCTAACCGAAAGAGTACTCTGGCATCATTTCACATCTCTTGAGTCCACTTCACGTTGCAGCCAGAACGATCTTTGTGACTTTTATCCAGTCCCTTCAGAAGAATTGTCATGTGGAATGATGGCTTTCCTCCTCCTCTTTTCTTGCTCAAGTGCGAAGTCCTGGAGATCAGAAACTAGACTAACTCCCTAATGTATCATCAGTGCCTAGCTAATTCTAATCACTGCATGGCTATGTGGCCAAAGTCACAAAGTCCAGCCCTGAAAATGAGGTCAGTGATCCCACCACAATTGTTCCTTTAGGTAGCTTCACGCCCTGCCCATTATTTGTCTTTGCTAGCCCTTATGTCTATTGCTTTCTACCCATTTCCACTGGCCATGTTCCTGCTCATACCCTCTGACTCCTCACCTGAATGGGGGCCTGTTGTTTAACCTTCCCTCTGCCTTCACCTGTCCCTACTGCACCCGAAAATGATGAACACTCTTGACCCTCAGCTCTCCTCATGGAGATTCTTGTGCTCAATGACCTTGACAAAAAGCAAAATTAAATGAATCCAAGTAGAGACCAGAAACCAACAACCATAAAACAAATTCATGAACTGCTTTATAACAATAACCAACTAAAAAGAAACACTTTCAGCAAGTGTGATGAAAAAGGGAGGGAGGAAAAGAGAAAACACACAAATCAGCAACATTGCACTGAAAAATAGAGCAGAACCCCTGAAAGAGAGCAGCTTAGGACAACCGTGAGCTAGAACTCTCTACAACATCAGGCTAATAACTTTGTAATTGAGCAGAATAATGAGAACTTTTTTTAAAAAAAAATTCAAATTTTAAGGACACCTGAATGGCTCAGTCTGTTGAGCATCCAGCTCCTGATTTTGGCTTGGGTCATGGTCTCGGGGTTGTGAGATCGAGCCCCACGTTATGCTGGAAAATCACCATTCGGCCAGAAAAAACCCTTCCCAGCCACATGTGCTATTTTCACAGTAGGATATGCGCAGAAGTGATGTGTTTATTCCCAGGTGAAGCCTTTTAAAATAGGTGGGTGGGCCTTTCCATTCTTTCTTTCCACTCATGGGCTAGATGCAGAGGATGGAGGGGCTCTAGGTCACAGGTTGGCAAATTATGGTCTGCGAGCCTGCTTTTGTAAATTAAGTTTTATTGGAACACAGCCATCCATTGGTTGGCTTATTGCTTATGGACCTTTTTGCACTGCTGCCTCCGAGCCGAGCAGTTGCGACGGACAGTTTAAATCAGTTAGCCCATTTACCATCTGGCTCTTTAAGAAAGTTTGCTGTCCTGCTCTGGGGGGCAGGTGGACTGAAGGGGTCTGTGGGCCCGAAAGATCTGCCACTCAGGAAAATCCTCTCTGGACCGTTTACGAACAAGACGTAAACTTCTATTGTTAAGCTGCTGAAATTCTGTGGTTGGTTCAGCAGCTCCTATTATCCTAACTAATAATAAGATAGATGCAAATCTCAAATAAAATATCAGATATTTCTAGAAAAAAATTCTATGTAGGATTTTTTCCCCCAGAAATGCAAGATGAATAAGAAAGAGAGCAAGGCCATGTTCCTAGCCAAAGAAGAAAACTCACGCGATCACCTTTCTGTGCATGTTGAAAGCATTTAAGAATTCAGCATCCGTCTTACACACTTCTCGTAGGACAGGATAGAGAAATACTTTCTTAGAATACCTATCTATATACCAAAAGCTAATATCATATACAGAAGTACATGAGAGAAGAAATCCCCATTTAGGATAGAAACGAACGAAATAAATGTTATCAGCATAGCAAAAACATAACATATGATACTAAAATACTGATTGAATCCCTGGCCATGTTCAAATAAAGCTAATTTTCTACTATGTAATATATTAATAATTATTAAACTGCATTATTCATTGTATAATATGAAGCAACATAAATTATGTACTTTATATCATTCATATATATAATTTTACATATGATACACATCTACATATTATATAGATATTTTATATGTAATAGAGTATATATTAAGTTTGTATAATATAGTATATTGTACACTTTATGTAAAATCCATATAATTCACAAATATGTAACTTATAAATAAAACGTAAAAATGATATATAACTTATGTTATGAAAATACTGTATATAATTTTTTAGATGATGCTAATTACAGAATACGTTAATGAAACCTTGATGTTACTTTTCAAGTATCAGCCGGTGCACCAAGGCAGAAATACAACAAAGCGGGAGATAAATTTTCACTATTTGTAGGAAACATGATTATGTACCTAGGCCATCGAAGATAAACTGAGAGACTATCGGAATGATGAAGAAACTCATCAAAGTTAAAAAATTAATGTGCAAAATTAATAGATGTCCTATATGTCAGCAATAATCCACGTGACTTTACTTAAAAACAAACACCCAAAACCTTACTAAGGGAAACGCAAGATCACTTGAATCGGTGGGAAGAGAAACTATGTTTCTGTCTCAGAAGAACGAATACCTTTGAAACATCAAAAATCCCCATCAGCTAATCTATACATTCACTGGAATCCCAGACAAACAGGTGAAAGGGTGACCAGTGCCGTCCTCACTCCCAAGGACCTCTGGTTATGGCGAGGACTCCGGGACAGGGATGCAGGGCAGGACTCCTGTGCAGTGAGAGGCCCCGCCCCCAGGCCCCCTGGCGCAGCCGAGCCTTGGCTGCCCTCAGGCCTCAGAGCACAGAGGGAAGCACGCTGTGGGTTCTAACTACCTTTTATGGCCTCCTTCACAGCAGAATCCACAGGGAGTATGTTCTTCTCCACCAGCTCCAGGGGCCCTGGCCGGAGGGCGATCTTTTCGTTGAGATCATCTGCGAGACGGGCTCTTTTCAGCTTCATCTGAGCAGTTGGGATGGACCTCTCTGCAGTGGAGGCTGAGGGGTTGAAAGTGGGAGAATCAGTCCTATGGTTCTGATGTCAGTTTTGGTTTTGCTTTTGCTTTCTGGCTTTTGTGCACGCACCATTGTGTTGCGTTGGGCCCTACCACCGTAATGATGTTTCCGTGCGATCATGGTCATTTCACATGGATTAGCAGCAAAGACCAGACGCTTCCAAATAAAGGCAAATCGAGAGGCACGGCACAGAAGAGTTAGAGAAATGTGCTTTGCACCGATTCTTGGGGGGAAAAAATGTGCGATTTGGCAATTCTGCGAGCAGGCAGTCCACGGGGCGTACGTTGCTCGCTGACCCTAAGCTTTAACAGATGGAAGGGCATCCTGTCTCTACACTGCCTGGCATGGGCTGAGCCTGCCACAAATCCCGTCTATTATTATAATTACCTGCAGCAGTATTGCTTAAGGAGTGGTGATGTTGTGATACGAACTGATGCCAATGTCAAGGTGAGTTGTAAAATTAAAAAAAAAAATCCCTTTGAAACAGTTACTTAATTAAAGAGGGGGATTTTTAAAATTGAATTCATCCAGTGTGGGGTTTCTCATCATTTGGGTGGTGATAAAGGTCTCTCTATCAAGCCCTGAATCACCTATATATTCCTCTTCCGATTACTCCTCAACTCATTTCTGTGTAAGAACCTGGAGGAGGGGGGCGCCTGGGTGGCACAGTCGTTAAGCATCTGCCTTCGGCTCAGGGCGTGATCCCGGCGTTCCAGGATCGAGTCCCACATCGGGCTCCTCCACTGGGAGCCTGTGTCTTCCTCTCCCACTCCCCCTGCTTGTGTTCCCTCTCTCGCTGGCTGTCTCTCTGTCACATAAATAAATAAAATCTTAAAAAAAAAAAAAAGAACCTGGAGGAGGGTCTGGTCGACCAGCTGTTGCTATAAGGCAGACCTGTTAGGATTCCATCAAACTTTGTAGCTTTACTCTCAAGTCTGCAGTTTTAAAAGAGGAGCTATTTACACACCAGCCTCCCAGCCCCACCTGCTAACGCAGACCTCGTGTCTGGCGGCTGATCTAGAAATCTCCATATGGGAGTGGTCTAGGGATGTGGTTTTGTTGCAACAGGTCAGATCTCGTCTAGAAGCTGTTATCCGTAATACACCTGACATAGACACAAGGTGGGTGAACAAAGAATAGGTGTGCTTGACTCTCAGTCCTCCCCGAACCTCCCCTAACGTCCTCCCAGGTCATGGCAAGGGCTTCTCGCTGGGTCCCCTGCCTCAGGGGTCTTTCTGATTCATCCTGCGAACCCACACAGGATTAATCTTCAGAAAACACTCCTCCCTCAAAACCCCTAGTCCTCTATCAGACCAGCTGTGCCAGGAATGGAGATTCTCCACCCCCAAAGGACCACTCCAGTGACCGTGGTCCTCCCCCTTCCGTCTAGCACATCTTACAGAGTTGACCTTTGCACCTTTGCTTCATTTCCCCACCCTGGCAGGCTTCCTACCTTCTCCCCACGACCAGCTCAGTAGCTGACTCTTTGGGTCCCAGCACAAAGCCTGTTTGTATGTGCCCCTTTTGCTGCAACTGCTTCTAGCACTTACAGCCGTGGCCCTTGGTCTTATGCTGCTGCTTCTAAAACTAGACCATGAACCTTTGCAAAGAGGGGTCATTTTGTATCCAGCAGATCTGCGGTGCCGTAGGGCACTAATTCCTAATTTCTGTTGGGGAGAAGAGAGATCCCATGGGAACTGCCAGAGTCATGCAACTGAACTGGGACCATGGCAGTTCACAGCCTATTTTAATTCAAGATCGTGATGATGTAACAAATAACATTTCTCAAGCCTTTTTTTTTTTTTTAAGTGGGCGCCATGCACAGTGCGGAGCCCACACGGGGCTCGAACTCGCGACCCCTGCAATCAAGACTAGAGCTGAGATCAAGAGTCTGATGCTTAACTGACTGAGCCACCCAGACACCCCCTCATGATTTTTTGATTGTAATATTATTATATGCTCGTCCATCGTAAGTATAAGAAACACTAAAAAAGTATCCAAAAGACAATGAAAGCATTGAGAAACTCCCTACTTCGAGTCAACTGTTTTTCATAGGTGGGTGTCTTTCTTAACCATTTATATTTATTGTTAGGGCTATGTTTTGGGGTTTTTTAAAATTTATTTCAAGATTTTGCTTTTAAGTAATCTCTACACCCAACGTGGGGCTCAAACCCACAACCTCGAAATCAATTGTCGCATGTTCCACCAACTGAGCCAGCCAGGTGGGTGCCCCTGGGCTACGTATTTTTTTTTTTAAATCACAGAATCAGACTATAAATACTGTTTATGTATATGTTTGTCCCTCCCTGAGTCTGATCATAAATATAGCTTTGTTTTCTGGTCTTTTTCACTCACCGTCCTCTTGTAAGACTTTTCTCACTATATCCTTTTTCTTTTAAAGCCTCATGTGTAGTGGCTGCCAGGTATTCGATCCTGTGGACAATGGGTCATGAATTCAGCCGATCCCCCAGTGTTGGGACATTTCACGGTTTTCCATGTTCCAACATCAAAAATAACCCCTCCATAAACATCACTGTTTATACATCTTTGTATGTCTAATCATTTTCTTTAGTTAACAGAGCAGAGATTCATTACCAGCCAAAGGACGGACACATGGTGGGGAGAGAGAGGTGCTCAGAGGGGAGTAGAAAGTACCACGTCTGAGATGGGAGCCCAACCTCTACCCTCCTGATTTGACTGTCTCCGTGGCCCTAGAGTGACTCAAACGACCGCTCTGGAGCGGCAGGGGACACTTATTAAGAGGACACACAGAGAGAAAAGAACTCTGGCACATGCCCACCGTGGGTGGGCATCCTGGGTCACGCTGGGGTGCGGTCTCACCTTGGAGTATGTGCATATTAACCACGTCTGCACGGTCGGGCCTGTTTCTGACCTTGTGCCTCAGGGAGTCTTCAGTCTGTAAGAACAAACACAGAACGTGTTCTGCTAGTGACCTCACAGGGTTGAACTACTGCCTCGTTTTGACTTTAAAAGAGCCTGACTTCGCGCAACAATGAATCGTGGAACACTCCATCAAAAACTAATGATGTACTGTATGGTGACTAACATAACATAATTAAAAAAAAAAAAGAACCTGATTTCTCTCAAAGGGAAAAACAGTCCTTCTTTTGACAAACAACCTGCAAACTGCTCTGGTCTGCTCTATTTTGATGCGGGAACGCTTGCAAGAGCCTGTCTGGTAATTTTTGGATGGAAAAAATCAGGAAAGAGGGAAGGAGCTTGAGTCCCCATCAGGCTGCACACTTACAGGCCAGGCAGATACATGTTAATAAAATATTAATACAGCTCTGATGATACTAAGTTGCTTGTACTCTAGTCAATTCTGTTCCCCGGACTCTTAAAACAGCCACGAAACTAAGTAAGGTTAGAGATGAAATGTAACCCGAGTCCATCTACTACAACATGACAATGTACGCCCTCTTCCAAGGATTCACCTGCCTTCTCTCTTAGGACCTGTGAAAATGTAAATTCAGGAGCACCGTGAGTGGGCAGGACACACGGAGATGATTTACCAAGTCCCATCGTCTTCTCCGTGGTGGAGCTGTCTGTGGGGGACTTACGTGGGCTCTGGCACGGTCACACCCAGACCTCAGGCCCTGATCTCTAGTTCTGGGTTTTGATCCCACTCTACTGGATCTCCTACTTGACCCCTGAGAGGGGTCTGGAGGTCACTCCCGTTCTGATAGAAAACAGTTGTTATCCAGATAGCAGGGACCACAGCCGCTGTGAAGAGTCACAGAGCTCAGCTCCTTTCTCCACCAGTAACAGAGCTGCAAGGTTGGAACTCGTAGACAAAGAAATCCCAGGAGAAAGGCACCCGCTCCGAATCTCCTTCTCATACAGGGCTGATGCCGGCTAAATAACATTTATTATATTATTGATAAGTTCAGCTTGCAGAGATCTACTATGAAGGTACAGAGTATATGCCAATCCCTACCCCCTCCCCCACCGGAAGTGCTAAACAAACAAACAGACAAACACAGAAAGAGAAATAAATCCAATGCCTTTTGCTTTCAAGTACCTGCAAATCACCTCCGTATTCACAGACCCTCCCTTAGTATTACACTGGATTTTTAAAAATCTGATGGTAAGAAAGGTCTGGAAGGCTTTTCGAAGTCTCTTTGACTTCTTCACACCCTTGCCACAAACTTTCTAACATCAGAAGGACTGGGGACATTTTTTTTTTAAGCTAAAAAATAGTTTCAAAGCGAAGCGTAGTCAATCGCGTTTCTCTAGTTTTCAGTTCGTAGTCTGTAGTTTGGGGGTCGGGCGGTGGGGGCATTTGTGGTAGAAATTCCACCTGCTTTAGCCAAAGCTGAGCACTTGAGAGATCCATACCCTGGAGTCCAAGTTCAGAAAGAGAGCAGTTCGGGGGAAAAAAAAAAATTACCTTGTCACTATCCAAATGTTTTCTTTGCTCATGGAATTCAGTTGGATTTTTCAGTGCTGCAACGGAAAGACAGGGACGTGAGCAGGGGCGGGCTCAGGGCACTGAGCAGCCAAGACGGGATTTGCCGGTGTGCTTGCTGAGCTGTGCATAGGATGGACGTGAGTGCCTTTATTAGGCCACAAGCAATCGAAGAGGAGAGGCCCGGAGGACACCAGCTTCCCTGAAGCCAGAGGATACAGACGAAGGTGGAATTGAGGCCAGAAACAGGAGGAGCAGCGGAGGCAGACGTGCGACAGGGAGACAGGTGGTGGAGACAGGGCATTCTGAGATCCTGGGGAGGCACGGGGACCTGTGGGAGGCTGGACACAGATCCAGAGCGAGGGAGAGGGGCAGATGGGGTGCTTAATGCCCTCTTCCACTTTGCCCTGCCCCTGAGTGCAGAAGTCTGGGTGGGGGCTGCGGGCCACGGGAGGGGCGTCCCAGCCTGCAGGACCTGAACTTGGGATAAGATCCGTGATGGGTCGGACGGAAACATGCAACTAAGGGTGCTGGGTGAGAAGCACAGAATCAGACTTGAGGGCCGGAAGGGGCCCTGGAGATCGTGACATGAGCTCCCGCCCTGGACAGAATGGGGAAACTGAGTCCACAGAAATCGGCTGACTTGCCCAGGGTCACACAGTTAGGGCTAAGAGCCTAGGTGCTCTGACGACTTCACTTCTTCCAAGGCGTGCTGTTCAAAACATCAGCACCTGGGAGACACACGTACGGGTCAGCCAGGGCACACAGCAGCTAGGCCAGCCTGGACCGAGCGCCGCCTCCATCCTTCCCTCTTCCTCCTGCTCTCCACCATGGCGGGGAACCTCTTTGGACTTAGCAGAGCAGCAGAACCTCATTGGGCAACATTCTGCCTCTCTTATGAGCTTTCGTGAGCCCCTGAAATAATCAATCCAGAGCCACAAACAATCACTCTGCGTTCTAAGCGACGAGGTTGGTCAGAGCTCACAGAACCGCACTGAATACTTCTCTGAATTGCAAGTCGGGGCAAGCTGATAAACCACAGGATCTGGGGTTCTAATACTGCTCCAGCAAACGTCCACCCTTAAGCGGCAGGCAATGACATATTCCTCCAAGGTTTAGCCAGCTTAAAAAACTGGGTTTCTGGCCAGATTGGCACTTGGAGCTGTGCGTGTATGAGTGTGTGAGTCTTGTTCAGTCTTTAAAGTAAATTCTAAACTCAAGCACAGATTTCAGGAGAGCCCGTGCTGGACATCAAGCAAATGGCATCACAGTCCTGGCAGCTGGTCAACCTCCTACTCTCTATGGAAGCACAGCTTGGGAAGCCGCTAAGGTGTCCCTGCATCACCGGGACATGAACAATGTTGACCAAAGGAATGTGCCAAACAGTCCCAGCTGGCTGCCGTGTGCCAAATATACTGGGCGAGTACTCTCCTTCTCACTTCGAGCGGAGATTAAGGGGCTTCCTTTCTTACAGGAAAAATTATGGCACATGCTGCCATTATCACATTTCCCATTGATCGAACACGTTTCTCTTTGCTGCTTTCACTCTTAAAATGGGCTTCTTTGCAAAATCTGGCATTTCCAATGCCCCCTCCTCCCCACACACCCTCCACTCATCCCCGCTCAGTAGCTCTGGGAAATCCTCTGGAGAAACGTACTGTTCTAATGCATTGTTTGTGCATTTTCTAGATTTGGGTCTGGTCGCCATTCCTTGTAAGGAAACTTGTCTTTTCCTGCATTTGATCGCAGTTGGCAATTTATACTGATGGTGCTCTGAAACTCCCAAATCCGCAGGCAACCAGATCCTACAAGTCTGCTCAAGGTCCAGGGGGCCCTGGTGAATCTGTACGATCTGAAAGGATAGGTCTCTGCCTCTGTCCTACAGTCTGGTGGTCATCTCATTCGGGATTACATGCTGGTGTTGGCCTAATCACTTACATACTCCAGAAAGGAAATGATCTTTGTGTGGTTGTAGTAAGTGGTTAAAAAGCATTCACACATCCTTTTCCTTAAGCAGCAGCCCTAAGGGAGCAGTATGAACCTATCCTGTGATATCACTTACATTCCAAACTCAATTGGTTTTAATTGGGTTTAGGAATTAGGAGGAATTTATCTGGTTCTCTTGCCCCCTGAGGCTCTTCAGTTCCTATTAGCAGGGCTTATTAATTGTTCAAAGAAAACAGTGAATTTCCTGTATCTTAGTGTTGGAGAGCTGTAATTCAACATTCTTGGTGTTAATAACTTGTGAAATGATTCGCACAGTCCAGGTCTCTGATGCCAGGAGGACAAAGGTCCTCTGGAATCTTCCATCACAGAGACACAGTGGGAGATGCTATGTCCATTTGGCAAGGACTTGGGAAGAAAGCCAAGGAGGTCCACACACTGCATTTTACCACACACTCATCTCCTCGGGGCTTAAGGGATGTTATATGGGGTGCTGGCTTGGGGTCACCCCACGGAGAACTATCATGCCATGGCTCTGTGATTGATATTTGCTTTTTCCATGGCTCCGGGGAATGTGGGTTTTAGCCAGCTCCCCTGAGGGCCAGCGAAAGCCACAATGCACCCCCCAAGTTGGCTTTTTGGAAAATACACAAAGGACCTCTTGCCGCCAGCCCAGTATCAAATGGCAAAATTTCGTTTTTTGGGGACGTTGACATTTAAGATGGAAAAGGAATTCGGATTTCTAAATTAAAAAAAAAAATGTCAATGTGATTTCAAATTAAAATATGGTTGTAAATTCAGTCAGCCACACATCTAAATCGTCCCCCCCNAAATTTCGTTTTTTGGGGACGTTGACATTTAAGATGGAAAAGGAATTCGGATTTCTAAATTAAAAAAAAAAAGTCAATGTGATTTCAAATTAAAATATGGTTGTAAATTCAGTCAGCCACACATCTAAATCGTCCCCCCTGGAGGAAGATTAATCACTTCTCACAAGGGAATTCGTGTTCTCGCCTCAGAGTTTAGTTACGGCCCTATTCCTATTTCGGTCCCGCAGCTCCAGCTAATTTGGGTCAGCTGTGTGTATAAACATTTGCTTACGAAAGCTCAGAAAAAGATCCCGAGGAAAGAACAGGCTTCCTGCAGTCCCCTGCTCTAGACCTTAACTTCATGCCTCCAACAGGAGCCCAGGAAAAGGAGAACATGGGCCCTGAGGCCACTGAGGCATCAGTGAAGGGGACGGGCAGACTCCCCAGCACAGGCTGGGGGTGGGGGGACTGCTGCTGGCAGCAGCTTGGACAACAGAGGCAGGGCCATGCCTGCCTGCTCTCACAGGGTCACACCCTCCCAGGCTTGCAGGACAGAACCCAGCTCCTTCAGTATTCCAGATAAAGACGGAAATACAGAATCACAGGGCTGGTGTCCTGGGTTAGCATCAGGCACAGTTGTTCTCAATGTGTGGCCCCCGGACCAGTACCTTCAGCCTCACCTGGAAGCTTGTCAGAAATGCCAATGCTTGGGCCCCACCCAGACCCCCACGACCGGACCCTCCACAACCGGGTCCCGGGGATTTATGTTGGAACATGCCCTGCTTGCCAATCCTGATGCCCAGGTTTGAGAACCGCTGCTCTGCAGCCCTCCGGGGCCATGCGTCCTGATCTAGTGTCCTTCGGAACCCGGGAGTTCCAAAAGAGAGAAATGAATTTCTAGGACTGATTTTCAGCATTTCAAAGAGCCGAAGGAAAAAGGTCTGTGTGCCTGGAGAAAGGCTGATTAGGCTAACGGAACGGTCCCTTTTCCTTGTTGCTGCCTAGGATCGTAATGGCGTGTTTTGTGATGGCTGTCTCACCAAAATGCACGGGCTGGTCAGTGTAAATGCCATTAATTAATCAAAAACAGATATATGGATTCATAATTCGTGAATGTGGGGTTCTTTGGGTGGGGGGAGACAAGGCAATTTCCAACATAGGACCCGTGGCAGCATGGAGAATAATGGAAGTCGTCTTGGGTGACTAAAAGTTTGGGAACTAGCCATCTTGGCTCTGTCCTTGCTTTGTCTCCTCAAACACCTGTACAGCGGGCTCGCCATGGAAATCCAGAGTGCCTTGGCCTGTCTCTGAACTTGAGATGTTAGACAGAGGGAGGAGGCAGACAGATTAAAACCCTCGTGCCGTGTGCTGCTCAAACAGCCAACAGTTGTGCGCTTGGGTGCTGAGGAAGAAGCCAAGTCAGATGGATGCACAGAGAAGAGGAGGACAGACTTTGCATAGTCGACTTCTCGAAACTATCATGAAGCTGCATGTGGTGTGGGTAGAAGGGTGTGCCCGGTCATTCTTGGTGCTATTCAGGACAGGTACCACAGAGAACTCGGGGGTTTACCAAGGCTTTGCTGTGGCTGGGATTAGTCTGCAAAACAAATAAGGTGGCACCGTTCATAGACAGCTCATCGTAGCTTTCAATTCATTTACACTGATCAGATCATGGACCCAAGCTGCCCGGATGGTTCATTCTGGCCAGCGGCGGCTTTCTGGAAGTTTCCGTGGAGATGCCGCAGCCTGTCTGGGGCTCCGGTCTACTGCAGTTCTCTTGTTCCCTTATCCCAGGACCATAAGCTATCTGTTCCCGCCTCTCTGCCCTGGGTTCTTACAGATTAGCCCCACTTTACTAGCAGAGGGAGGAGAGGGAAAGAGGCAGTAGTTCCTTCCTTCACTCCCCCCAGAGACTCGCTCCGTGCACTTGTGTGATGCTGTCCAATATCGCTACTCGGAACAACCGAGCAGGGGTGATCTGGGGCCCCTTCCAGACGGCAAGCATCTGAAACAGAAGTCCCGTCTGACTCCTGTGGGTTCCCCAGGGCGTTCCTCGCAGCAGATGGTCAAAACACCACTGAACTGCTGTGATTATTCTTTGCACCTACTCTGGAGAGCCAACCATCCCTCTGCACCGTGGCTTCCCAAGGGGTTGGAATAAAGTGGTGTGGTTTTAGATCCACCCCCCCCCCGCCCCCAGGAGAGGGATGCCTAAGGAAAAGAATCGTAGTGGAGAAAAACCTGCATGAGAAATGGTGAACAGATCCTAGCCCCACAGGTCAACAGGGAAGGAGGTTGGCTCTGTCCCAAAGCCATGAGAAAACAGAGAACGTAGATGTCTTTTGCAGCCTTGACCCCACCAGGGAGGGGCAGGGAAGTGCTCCCTTTGATTCCCGGCTGGTGGTGGTAGACGATGAGATCTGAAATCTCCATTTAGAGATTCAGAGGTGGGATTCTGGAGACAAGTCCAAACAATAAATTCTTAAAGTAATATTTCTGAGCTCATTACAAGAGGGTATCTCACCGTGATTTCATGACTATTTAGATGATGTGAATTCTACAATGGTGTTATAAATGTGAAAACAATCCTAGAATCTGGCTGGGGCCCATGCTCCCAGTGTGAAAAAACTCTTTCTGCAATTGAAAGCTGTTCTAGGGCCTCTGTGCTGGCCTCAGAACTCTGCCCTTCTTGACTAAACTCAAGGAACAATGACTTTAGGTTCATTCAAAGCACCTGAAGGGGAAGAACCCCAGACCCATCATGGACAAAAGTGAGAAATAAGTAAATGCCGAAGAGAAATGATTAAGAGGGGTTATGAAGGAGAATTTGTCCCTGGTTGTGGTGGACTATTTGTTACTCATCAGTAATGTCAAAACCTGCAGGATACATGACCAAGAAGGAGGCAGGAGGTAAATTCAATCCATCTGGGCCAGTTCCGCTAGTCAACTGAAATTTACACATGGTTCGGCTCATCGGAATCAGGAGGGAGAGAAACCTTATACTGTCATCATCAATTTCATGTACAAGTGAAGCACGATCTGCTACAAGGCTAATACAGCAGAACGTCTCCTTCACTCTTGGTCACGGCTGGGCATAGACGATGACGGAAAACCTGACGCCATTTTGTTAAAACCACTGGGTTTTCCTTGGCATTTCCACCTACGTCTAGTTTTAATTTCCCCAGATTCCAACGGAATTTTTTGGCCACAAAATGCTTGAGGGAAACCTAAGGACGTGTTTTTAAAGTCCAAGTGATTCCTTTGGAATATTTGAGACAAGAGCTCTATGCGGGGACCAGTCCCACTGTAGGTCGTAGCCCCAGCTCTGCTACAACGGGAGTGGCAATGCCTTTGAGATTTAATCTAATGTAAAACTCAAGAGGAATTCTGCCAAAGGATAGCAGGTGTTTCTGTGGACTGGTTAAAAAACAGTGATGCTATGTAATAATAACATAGGGACAACAAATAGTTCGCTTGGCCATCAGCTTTCAATTGAGCCGATGTATATGATAAGCTTTAAAATCGGGGGGGGGATTGCAGTTATTTCAAATTTTATGGATAAAGTGAGATTGTATTCATAATTATGTAACATTTCCACCTTGAATTATACTTCTGTGTGTTTCCTATCATCTCTTCCCCTAAAATTTCGAGTCCATTCGAGGGACTGTCTCACTCGTTGTTGTCTCTACGGGGCCCAGCACGCTACCCTCCATATGGTCTGGTTCATAACAAAATTGGTTGAATTTGATTGAATCGATAGGACCCTGAGTCTGCTGGTCTGGTTTCCTTCTCCTGATCACATGAACCCTGAGGCCCTCTGCACTGCGTTTAGATGGCATGTTTAATCTCGGATGGGATTGACAAGTAACCATCTCTGCCCCCAACCTCTCTGCAGCTGAAAGCTCTGTCTTGGTCTAACTTCCTGAGAAGAGCTAAGGAGCTGAGGTCTGCGCAGGCTGGGCGTGCCTTGTGCTCCTGCAGCTTCCATATTTTTCCACAGCACAATCTACACCCTCAGGAAGCCTCATTGAGAGGAGCTGGCTGAAGACTAGGGAAAATGGATGACATTTAATTAACTTTTATCATTTTGCCGAATTAAAAAGAAAAAAATCATTTCATTCTCATAGGACTTTTTTTCCCCCAGTAAGTATCTGAATGGTTCAATGGACTAAGTTTGCAAAATTTCTGTCAAGCAGGATTTCGTTAATAGGTATCTTATTTGATTCTGGAAATCCTGGAGAACAAAATATCATATCTCCCCCTCCCTCAACCGTTCTCCACAAATGGACACTGAATTTACAAAACACACATAGAGGTGTTATTTTAAAATGTATCCTAGGGTTCATTCCTATCTTTCCTAGGTGTTTTTATGGATTCTCAGAGATTTAACTCCATAAACCTCAAAAAAAAAAAAAAAAAAAAAAGAAAAGAAAAGGGGGGAAAAAAAGAGTTTCTTCTCAGCCAAATGCCAGCTGCAAGACCCAGGTTCAGAGTATCTAGGCACACGAGTCAAGCTTTAGGTCAGGCTGTTTTGTGAACAGCTGGGCTGACTGAGGACTGAGTCTCTCTACTCCGTGTGCCTTTCCAGAATCGAAGAAAAGAAACCCCAGTGGGGATAGAATATTTTAATACTACCCAACTGGAGGGCTCCTCTTAGACTGGAGGGTGTGGGCACAGACTGTAGCCCCCTGAGAGGCTCCTGGGGGAGCTACACTCTTCCACTTGGTGAACAATTCTTCTAGATGATGCTTAATCAGGTCAGATTCTGCACGTGAGTAACAGTATTCCAAAAAAGACTGGTCTTGAGTGACAATGTACTTATCTGACCGGAAGTCGGCAGATCTTTGCTCTTGCCTGTGTTTTTAGCACCCGCACTAGTGGGCTGAGACGAAGCAGGCCACCCAGACGAGATCTTATGAGCTCTTATCTCCACTGTACATACTGCGTAGGCAGCCTTTAAATTGCACGCTGAGTGGTTCTGTAAGGACACCTGCTGTTTACCAGTTGGAGGGCTTAGCCAGGAACAAAGAGCTATTTTTGAATGATAAAGGAAAAGGCTTGAAACATTCTCAGTTCTGTTCTGACTCTGGGGCACCGACTATACTTAAAATTTTAGACCTTGGGTCACGGGGCTCCAATATTATTACTAACTGTAGGACATTTGATCCGGGCCAAACTGTCTGCTTGTTACATGCTGGACCCTGAAGTAATAGTCATGACGAATCTAGATTTCTGTAAGAGTCAGTATGGGTTTTGATTTCTAAATCTTTTTGGGGAAGAAAGTGAAAAAGTATGACCTAAAGGAGCTTGAACTGTGACTTCCTTTGTTCAGGGTTTCCTTCTTTCTGTTCCTATGGATAATCAAGTGTTTGACTTAATCACTAACTTGGTAGGAAATTTTAAATCTGCGTACTAAAAGATATGATAATCCTTCTTCTTTGACTCAAATTTTGGCCAGTAATTCGATATTATACCATTGATGCCAGAAAGTCATTGGTTCTCAGTGTTCCAGAAAGGAAGCACTTGACAATATTCAATTAATTGTGGACTCAAGTACCCCAAACAGAATGGAAACCGAGGAGGTAAGAGGATTGACATATGATTGATGATTCTGGAAAGAACAGGGATGACACCCTAAAAGTAAGAGAAGGGTGAGGAGTGCCCACAGGGAATTGTGTTTACTCTAAAAACAAACCCACCAGTCGGCATTTTAGCTACGACCTATGTCACGAAAGGGAAGACCTTGCAGGTGAGAAGATTCTGGGGCAAAGAATCCAAGGTCTGGGGTTCCTGTGGACATGGAGTCTACTAGGATCCTCGGGGAGACCCATCCATAGGCTTAGGCTCAATGACCTTGGACGTGCTTTCCAGCTCCCACATTGCATGGTCCCCTGGTAACAGACGGGTGAACAAGAGACTCAGCTACTCACGTGGTGTTATGCCTCGGTTAGCCAGCTGTTCCTGGGTCCTCCTCTGCTGAAGCCGTAACTGCAAAACTTAGAAAACAGAGTGTTAGTCTGTAAGTTGGGCTGCATAGGATTATAATTGTTTATTTTTACATTAGAATTTTTGCCCAGCCTTTCTCATTTTATTCTTATTTTTAAAAAATATTTTATTTATTTGTGTATCTATTTAGAGAGAGCGGGCACTCGCACAAGGCGGGGAGGGAGGGGCAGAGGGCAAAGGAGAAAGAATCTCAAGCAGGCTCCACACTCAATGTGGAGCCCGACGTGGGGCTTGATCTCAAGACCAGTGCGATCACGACTAGAGCTGAAATCAAGAGTTGGACGCTTGAGGGACTGAGCCATCCAGGCTCCCCTCATTTTATTTTTAGAACAGTCCTGAACTTTTGCGTGAAGTACGTTTGTATTTCTGCTGCAGACGTGGAGAAAGAAAAGAGCAGAGACCCTGAGGGGGCTGCAGGGATTTGCAGGAAGTCTGTGACAAGTTGGAACTGGAATGCTCCCCATCTCCCTATTATCCACTTTGTAGATAAACATCAGCCGATTCCGGTGGGAATTTGCCTGCACTTTCAAAAGGGAGAGAGAATGAAGAAAGCAATAGGCTTTGATGTCCCATGTGGCTTCAAATCTCATTTCTAGCCCCTTCAAAAGGTGGGTGACCCTGGGCCAGCTGCTTAACCTCTCCGACCCCTGGTTCCCTCATGTGTGAATGGGAACGATGACTGCCTTGAGGTGTTGCTATGAAGTTTGATAAACAATGCACGTAAGTCGCTTAGCAGAGTGAATGGCACAAAATAATTCATCAATAAGCAAGGGTGTTATGAGCATCTGGGACCCATTTGGAATTTCAAAGATGGACTATGGGAGTCAGGTTTTGCTTAGAAAAGTTAAAACATTGTAAATTGTTCGAACTTTATATTATAAAACTTTGTTGCTACCCATAGCACAAATAGATCATATATACCATATACACATGTAAATTGTTTTTAAAAACTGTATTTAAAATTATGAGTGTAGCATTCATGATTTTCTCCTATTCCCTCTCTACTCTCCCCCTAAAAATTCTTTGGACACTTAGCCTCTCCCTCATGGATATTCCATTTTCTCAAGGAGATTCTTCTTTTTTTTTTAATTAATTAGTTTATTAGAGAGAGAGGGTCAGAGAGCACACATCTGAGTTGGGGGAGGGGCAGAGGGAGAAGGAGAGAATCTCAAGCAGACTCCCCCCAGAGCGCTAAGCCCGATGCAGGGCTTGATCTCACAACCTGGAGACCATAACCTAATAAAGAGCTGGACGCTCAACCGACTGAGCCACCCAGGCATCCCTCTCAGGGAGATTCTAAGTTCACCCTCTTGGCTCTGACGTTTAAATTGCTCAGAATTAGGATAGAAGGAACAAACATTTGCAAAAAGACGGATTGGTCTAATCAACTTATACTGAAAAGAGAGAACAAGAGAACTGCCTTTAAAGAAGAGAGAATTAGAATGGAGAGAAGAGGAGCAAAAATAAGAAGGCTATGTGGGCTGACTTTCGAGTTGATTTAGGGTCTCAGAGTGAGGCATCAGAGCAAATGCAGTCACAATACTGAAAGAGTAATGGAGAAAGATAATTTTTTAAAATGCTGCCATGGTTTTCAATTGGACCCTCGTCAATCTTCTTTGAGAGGTCAATATTGTTGAATTGCTTTTAACTACTTCTGGTTGCTGGACTGTGCCTCACCATAGCCTCACTCTACTGTGAGTTAGGACTGGACAATAAAGAAGCCAAAACAAATGAAAATGATATGAGGGCTTGTTATTTAAGCCCTCCTTCAGAACAACCCTCCCACTAATAAAAGTTGTAATCTTTTGAACTCTGAACAAACTATGAGAAATGACTACCCGAGGATTCTGAAGGAAACAAAATCAGGCAGCTGGTAGAGGGGAGTTGAAACTTGGAGAAGTGACTTGCATGGGGTGCGTTTCCTATTTGGGAGAAACTGAGGGTGACCGGGAGTCATAAAGTGTCAAGTAAAACTCTAATACAAAACATTCCCCACTTTCTGTCCAGAGAAATCAGAACAAGGTGCCTGGACAACCACAGCTGAGCACCATAGATTGAGGAGGACCTCACGTAGGGGAGAGAGCTGGAGAAGGAAGGGATCACCAAACTATGCATATGAACCCTCACAAGTTTCAGGTTGACCCCTTAATGATGTTTCCATGGGGCAGACTCAAAGCGGCACAGCAAAGGTTTAAAATTAAACTGAGGGGCTCCTGGGTGGCACAGTCGTTAAGCGTCTGCCTTCGGCTCAGGGCGTGATCCGGCGTTCCGGGATCGAGTCCCACATCAGGCTCCTCCGCTAGGAGCCTGCTTCTTCCTCTCCCACTCCCCCTGCTTGTGTTCCCTCTCTTGGTGGCTGTCTATCTCTGTCAAATAAATAACTAAAATCTTAATAAAATAAAATTAAACTGAAATTTGAAACTCTGTGCACAAAGGCAAAAAAGGACTTAATGTTTGAATCCACCTGGATTGTGTGCTCAAACAAAACAAAAAACAAAACAAAACAAAACAAAACCAGCAGGATTGTAAAAGAATTCAGAGTTTATGTAACACAAGACAGAATGTCTAGGATACAATCCAAAATTACTGTACACACAAAGAACCAGGAAGAATCAGGAAAATGTGATCCATTTTAAACAGAAAAGACAATTAACTGATGCTAGCCTTGAGCTGTCCCAGATGTTGGAATTATCACACTAGTACTTTAAAGTAGTTATTTTCCTTCTTTTCCTCTTCTTCCTCTTCTTTTTTTTTAGAGGCCGGTGGGGCAGGGGTAAGGAAGAGAGAGAATCTTATGAAGGCTCCATACGAGGCTCGATCTCACAACCCTGAGATCATGATTTGAGCCAAAATCAAGAGTCAGATACTTAACCAACTGAGCTACCCAGGCGACCCTAAAGTAGTTATTTTCAACTATGTTCAATGAAGTAAAAGAAAACATGCTTGAAATAAATGGAATGATAGGAAATATCAGCAGCAAAATAGACACATAAAAAGAAGCCATAAAAAACTAAAACTTAATGGTAGAGTATCTGAAATAAAAAAAATCCATGAATGAGCTTAATAAAAGAATAAATATCAGGGGTGCCTGGGTGGCTCAATTGGTTGAGGGTCCAACTTGATCATGGTTCAGGTATTGATCTCATGGTTGTCAGTTTGAGCCCCATGTTGGGCTCCATGCTGGGCATGAAGCCTGCTTAAAAAATAAAAAAAAAAGAATAAATACTAGAGGGAATGACTCAGTAAAATCGAAGATAGATCAAAATTAAGAAGAGAGAGGAAAATGACAGAAAAAATGGACACACAGATAATAATGTCATGGACCTGTGCCACAATATGAAAAAGTCTAAATCAGCTAATTAGAGTCCTGGAAACAGAATGGAGAAATAAATAATAACCTCAAACTTCCAAATTTTGTGAAGGACATAAATTCACAGATTCCAAAAGGTCAACAAACCCCAAACCAGACATAGTCACAGAAAATCATACTCAGATACATCATCATCTAATGACTAACCCAAAGATAAAGAGAAAATCCCGAAAGTATCCAGGGAAAAACAACACATTATATAAAGGGAAACACTGATTCTCATCCAGAAAGTGTGGAAGCCAGAAGATAAAACAGAAGCAAAATGCAAAACACAAAACAAAAGTCAACACCAAATAAGAAATGTCCTCTAGATACGAAGATAAGATAAAGATGCGTTCAGGTAAAGAGAAAGTAAGATAATTTGTTGCCAGTAGATTTTACTATAAGAAATTCTTAAGGAAATCTTCAGGCTGAATGGAAATGAGAGCAGAAAGAAACCTGGATATTTGGGAATGACTAAAGAATATCAGAATTTGTAACTGTTTTGGTAAATATTAAAAATATTTTTCTTCTTAAGTTTTAAAAGAACGTATGTAACTGTTTAGAGAAAAATTATAATATTGTCTTGTGATGGTCCTAAGGCATGTAGATATAATAGAGATTACAACTACAACAGGAAAGGCCCTTTATGACTGCAAGATTTCGACACTTTACATGTAATGGTATAATATTAACTACAGGTAAACTGCAAAAGATTAATGAAGAGCAACTAATAAAAATACAAAGAGGAGGGGCACCTGGGTGGCTCAGTCAGATAAGTATCCGACTCTTGATCTCAGGGTTGTGAGTTCAAGCCCTGTGTTGGGATTGGAGCCTACTTCAAAAAAAAAAAAATACAAAGAGGAATAGCTTAAAAAACACCAATAAATTAAAATGGAATACAAAAAAATATCCAAACAATCCAAAAGAATGTGAAAAGTAGGGACTACTAAAACAAAAAGTAGAGGAATAAACAGAAAATAAACATTAAAATGGCAGAAGTCCAAGGACATTAATAATGACATTAAATTTTAGTGGTCTAAACCCTCAAATTAAAAGGCAAAGATTATCAGAAGGAATAAAAATTCAATATGCAATTATATGTTATCTATATATAGATACTTTATATATAAAGACTCAGGTTGGTGGAAAGACAATAGATGGGGAAAAACATAGCATGCAAACAATAAACATAAGAAATTGGCTCTACGATATCAGATAAAAGAGACTTCAAGCCAAAAAGTATTATCGGAGATAAAGAAGGGACATTTCATAATTATAAAAGGGACAGTTCATTTGAAGACCTGGCAATTATAAGTGGATAGGCATCTAATAAAATCCTCAAACAAATGAAACAAAAACTGACAGAATGAGAGGGATAAACAGACAATTTCAAAATCATAGTAGGAGATTTTATGATTCCTCTGTCAACATTTGATAGAACTAGATTTAAAAAAAAAATCACTGATGACATTGGGATTTGAATGATTATCAGCCATCTTGATTTAACTGATATTTATAGGGCACAGTGTTCAATAACTTAAAATTACCGTTCTTTAAAGGTTCATTTACTACATTCACCAACATATACTAGACCATAAAATAAGTTTCAATACACTTTTTTAAAAAAAGATTAAACTCCTATACAGTATGGTCTCTGATCACATTAGAATTAATCAGAAATCAAACGTAATATGCTATTTAGGAAACTATTTGGCAATACACTTCTAAATAATTTGTAGGTCAAAGAAGAAATCGCAAGGGAAATTAGAAACATTTTTAATTGACCGGTAATGCATATACAGTACTACGATTATGGGATACAGCTAACGCAGTGCTTAGAGGGAAACTTCAGACAAAATATAGATTTTTTTACATTGATTTATTTATTTGAGTGAGAGAGCGTGCAAAGGGGGGGAGGGGCAGAGGGAGAAGCAGGCTCCCTGCTCAGCAGGGGCTCAATCCCAGGACCCTGAGATCATGACCTGAGCTGAAATCAAGAGTCCATGACATTTAACCAACCGACTGAGCCACCCAGCGGCCCCAAGACAAGAGGGAAAATTTAAAATCAATGACCTAAGATTCTATCTAATAAGCTAAAAAAGAAGTATGCCCAAGGTGAGTAGACAGAAGAGAACAGCATTAGAGCAGAAGTCTTCAAAATAGAAAGCAGACAAGTAGCAGGGAAAATTCACTGAGCCAAGAGGTGGTTCTTTAAAAAGACCAACTAAATTGACAGATTCCTGCCTAGGCTGATCAAATAAAAAAAAAAGAGAGAATAAATTTTACCAATATCAAGAATAACTACAGACCTAACAGGATATTAAGGATTAAGAAGGATTTTAGGAGAAAATCATTAACAATTTTGTGCCAATATACTTGACAACATTTGGATAAAATAGAAAAGCTTTTTGAAATCTACAACTTCTTGAAATTAATACAAGAAGAAATATAAACCTGAATAGTGTTATATGACTAAGTAAGTGGCATTACGAACTTGTCCCCTTAAGAACTCCAGACCCAGATGACTTTACTGGTAAATTCAATCAAAACACTGTGATTGCAACGAGTTGTTTTCCACGTTCTCTGTCAAATGACCTCCATCTTCTACATGTCACATTGATAGGAAACAAGAATCCTCACTGATTTTGTATTTCAATACCGTAGATCTTAGTGCAGCAAATGGGGAAAATTTCGAGAGATATCCTGTGGTTGGAATCAGCCCTTCTGAAGGCTGTTTCGGTGCTCTGGATGTCAAGCTATTTTGACTTAGATTGAGCTGGATAAAGACAGTGGTGAGGGAAATGAGAGGGAAAAAAATGAAAAACATTTTGAACAAGAAGAGCTGGAAGAATTTGCTGATAAAAAGGAGGCGAGAAATATGTATTACTATCAAAGGGGCTTGTTAGTCTGGGATCTTTATGCTGTAAGATTTAAGAACTCTCTGATGTTATCAGTAACTATGTCTGCACTTACGTACTTTTTCTTGGGAGTGGGTCCATAGCACTTGCTGGATTCCCAAAGGGGGCCAAGGCCTCCAAAATTTAAGTCCCACTAATCCAGAAATGTGAAAATCCAGGGTTTTGAGAGCATGCATTAGAGTTAAGTTATAATGATGTTGACAAAGAAGTCTGGGGGAAAATGATTAGTTTAATTTTAAACAGTCTGAATTTTAGGAGTCCCAGTAAATTATAAACAATGTTCCTGATATGCAATTTGAAAAATGGAGCTAGAGAAAGGCTCAGAGGTCAGGGCTGATATGGGATGCTGTCTCCAAAGAAGTGGCCATGAAAACTTTTATCAGAATTCCTAAGACAGAGGGGTATGTTATCAGAGGAAAGGAAAGATAAAATGAAAATAGGAATAAAAATGACTTCACCAATCAAGAAAAACTAACATTAAAAGGAGCTGGTAAAGGACGTAATTAGTGTGGGTCATAATTAGTTTTGGGTATGGAATGTGGAGAAATCACTGTGCTATTTGACATTGCTCATTCCCATACTCACCCCTTTTTAATCATTCGCCGATTTTCATGTTAAAAAGATCAAAGGCAAAATTCATCACATTCCTTCAACCTTTCATTAAGTATCTGATGGCCCGCTATGAGAGAGACATTGCTTGTTATCAGCATAACTGGTAACTAGGACAGGTGGTTACCACTCTCAAAGCCATAACTTCCTACCTGGTGAGATAAACACAATTTTCCCTGAATGCCCCTTTTTGGTTTTTTCCTACTTTATTTTGCCTTCTCTAAGTACCATTCTTCCTTTGGAATAAAATTTTTCCCCAAAGAAGAAGCTGGTCTTCGGAGCTTTGTGAAGTCCCTGAAATTGTATGCAACGTGCATGTATATGCCTGTTTTTGTGGACTGGCCTGTGACTTCTTTCAGATTTTAGGAAGTCTCTGGGATGTCCAGAAGTTAAGCACCATCAATTCTGATCTAGACTAGATCATCTCACATCTTTTCTAGCAGGTTCTCTTCTTACAGGGCACCTTGCACATCTTATCAGACTAATTTCCCTGAAACTCTATTTTTGTATGATTACTCTGCGCGGTATCCTTCAGTGGCTCCTGATTCTGGCGTCTGAGATCTTCTCTACAAGCACTATTCCCCACACAAACTCTCCAAACTCTCTCCTCCAGTTTTGTCTGTTTCCGCCTGAGCACAACACCTAACCAAATGCGTTTCCACATCTTGCCTTTGATTATGATATCCCCACAGGTGGAATCTGGTGTATGGTTTGAGGCTAGCCTATAATTTAAATTTATTCCAAAGAGTTGGCAAACTATATATATCTGAAACTTTAATTAAAGACTTTCCCTTTGTCCACTGATTTGTAATATCATCTTTGTCATTTACTAAAGTGCTAATAATATCAGCTACGATCTGTTTCTAGGTGCTAAATTCTAATTTGTACTAACTTATGCTTTCTATCCTTTTCTCTTTTTTAGCAGCAAAAGTAGTACGTGGTTCCTAATTCCTAGAATTAACAGAATGATAGCTTTAAAAATCCATACCTGCCCTGGAAAAGACAAAGGGGATTCCTCAGTGGATTGAAATTTTAAATAATCTTTAGGAGATGAACAGAATATGGGATTGGATTAGAACAGTGCATTGTAAGACATATGGAAGTGAGTGACAGAAGGCTTTGCCAAGCATCCTCCTTGCCCAGGAGCGCAAGGGGGTATAAAGCTCCCTCTCACAGGGCTGTTCGATAGGGTACACAAGGAAAAGGTCAGTCCCTACCATGTCCTGTACTCCTCCCCACACTGGACCAGGCATTGGTAACGGGATGGGACCATCAGTCTCTAGGTAGGAGCAGCAAATAAGGCACCTGGGGAGACACAGGGGTGGACTCTGGATTGTTGGCAATACCCAAGAGGGTCAATAACACTTCGTTGCCTGAAACCAGCTACCGGTCATTCTGTGCTTCTCCCCCAGTCCCTCAAATCAGATCAAAGCACATGTGTCAGCAACGTATGCTTCCCTACCAGGCTGTGTTCACCGGTGCATCGCGCAGTCTAACAACTTTCCAGAAAGGGCACAAGGTGAGGGTAGGATTAAGAATCACCTAACCTGGGAGGAATGTCAGCACTACAAAAGACTCTAAACATATAACAAAATAACATATACTTAAGGTGACAGTGTGAACAATTGAAAACAAACCTGTCTCAGGGAAAGACATGAGAATCTTCCTTAATTAGACATAAAAGTGGTGTCTGGGGGACTCAGATGGTTAAGCATCTGCCTTTGGTTCAAGTCATGATCTCCAGGTCCTGGGGTCGAGCCCCCATATCCGGCTCCCAACTTAGTGGGGAGTCTGCTTCTCCCTCTCCCCCTGCTGGTGCTCTCTCTCTCTCTCTCAAATGAATAAATAAAATCTTTAAAATAAAATAAAACAAACTGGGGGAGCGGCGGGAAAAATAATCACCACCTCACACCCATTCGGATGGCTACAATTAAAGAAAGAAAGAAAAGAAAGAAAAGAAAGAAAGAAAGAAAGAAAGAAAGAAGGAAGGAAGGAAGGAAGGAAGGAAGGAAGGAAGGAAGGAAGGAGAGTTGGCAAGGCCGTGGAGAACCTGGAATCCTTGTGCGCTGCTGGTAGGAATATAAAATGGTGCAACCCCTATGGAAAACAATATGGCAGCTCCTCCAAAAATTCAAAATAGAATTACCATATGATCCAGCAACCCTGGTTCTGAGTACGTACTCCAAAGGAGCAAAAGCAGGAACCAGAAGAGGTGCCTGGACACTCACGTTCACAGCAGCATTATTCACGATAAGCAAAGAGTGGACGTGACCCAAGCATCCATCCACAGATGAATGGACAGTGTGTTGTATACGCATATACTAGAGTATGAGTCAGCCTTCGAAAGGGCGGACGTTCTGGCACCTGCTACAGTACGGATGGAACTTGAGGACATTATGCTGAGAGAAACAAGCCAGTCATGCAAAGACAGATACTGTGTGAAGTACCCAGAGTTGTCAAATCCACAAAGGCAGAACACAGAATGGTGATTTCCAGGTGATGGTGTGGGGGAAAGGAAGACGCTGGAAATGACTGGGCGATAGGGACGGAGTTTCAGTTTTGCAAGATAAAGAGAGTTCTGGAGACGGATGGTGGTGATGGTTGCACGACAATGTCAATATGCCTAATGTCACTGAACTGGACACTTAAAAACATTTAAGATGGTACCTTTTATATTGTGGGTGTTTTACAAGCGCGAAATTAAATTACATAAATAAAGCAAATGTTGAACGAGGATATAGGCCATCAAGATAAACTCAAACGGGTGGCGGAATATTGGAACGAGTATAGTTAAACATGAATTACTAAGCAAGGAGACGAGCTGAACGGTTTTCTTAGAACATAATACAAAGTGATAAAAGACTGGAAAGCAAAATCAATATGTACTCCATGTGGACACAATGCAAAATAGAGAAAAAGTTTCCGGGAAAAAATACTACTTACTCTTGAACTAGAGCTAACTATTATCCATGTCTGATTCATGTCCTCGAGGTCCTTTCTCCTACATGTTTATGTGAGATCACATTATAAATCCTTCCTTCCTTAACTGATTTTTATTAGTAACACATCACAGGTATGTTTCCATATCACTTAATACCCTTCCAAAGAGACTATTTTGGTAGCTGCATCTTCCATTTTTTGGTTATTCTGTATGTTATTGAACCGAATGCCTACTGTTAAATATTTACTTTGTTTCTAGTATTTTGTAACAGTGGACACCCTGTAGTCAATTTAGAGCCATAGCTTCAATATGACTTTAGGATACACTCCTAGAAGTCAATTGTTTGGGTTCCGGACGTGTCAAATTTGAAAGTTTGTGGTCCTTAAGTCAAACAGCTCTCCTGAAGGTTGTTCTGATTTTCTTCTCACTAGTGAAAGGTGGCAGGTTGCCCTCGGCCCGTTGCCTGGCCGCTCTTATCACCCTGTAATCCGGCTCTCCACCGAAGCTGGAGGCCTGGCTGCCAGGTCAGCGCTCCAAGCCTACAGAGGACAGCCAGAGGGCCAAGGCCAGGAGGGCTCTGGCAGTGGAACTAACTCGTCCCTGGGTGGCTTCTTCTCCAGGTTTGGCAGAGCTCTGATGCTGGAGGTGGGAGCTGAAAGACCACCTCCATTTGTGTGGCTGCTCCCAGCTGCATGTCAGGGAGTCCTGACCCTTTGGACAAAAACTTTGTGCTTGGTGAAGCAGGCTTTCCCTGTGGGCACAGCTGCCCTCAGCCAGCACTGGCCTCCTTCCTGAACTGCCTCTGTGTGCTTCCCTGGGCGGTCCCTCCCTCCCTGCTTTCAAGCTGGCTGGAGCCTTTCGTGTCCCCAGAGCTCTTGGCAAACCTCCACCAATCCACCGTAGCTAAAAATACTCTAAGCAGAGGGTTGCTTTTTGGCCCGAGCCTCCCCCACCCCCAACTCCCACTTCTAACCACCTACAAGTTACAGGTGTTCATCAAGTCCTCTCTTCAGTTCCTTGGAGGCCATATGGTTCTCTTTGATGGGTGAAGGGAAGGAAGTTCTTGATGTCTTTGTCACCTCAGTACGTTCTCTTACGGTTCTGGCATTTGGGTGTCAATCTTTCGTAACTTTCACAACCAAAGCAATTTTTTTTTTTTTTTGCATTCTTTTGGCCCTTGTCAGAATTGGGAGTCATATATTTGCACTCAAGTTCCTTCTTTCCTGAGAAGTCCTGGACTCTCGATTCTGATTTCCTCACCTCTCTGGCTATTCTTGTCCCCAGGACTATACTGTTTAAGTTATTGTAGACTTAATGCTAGACTTTCAGGTCTGGTACAAAGAACCTTCTATTATACTTTTTAAATAAATATTTTGTGACTATCCTAACTTGTCTTTCCTCCCCCAAATAAACTTCAGGACCAGAGTTCTACCACCACCCCAAATACCTACCTCCCCAAAAGAAAATAGATTCTTTTACTATTTTGTAAAGTGTGAACACCATCCAGTTAGAGCAACAGCCTCCTGTCTGATGATGATTAAAGAATACATAGAAAATTCTGGATCAAGTGTAGCACAGGCCCAGGAATAGTTGCCTATATGCAGCTGGGACCGGGCACCTGATTTAAGAATGGGAGCTAGAATATCTTTACACACCATCAGGTTGCAACCAGAACATGNAGAAAGAAAGAAAGAAAGAAAGAAAGAAGGAAGGAAGGAAGGAAGGAAGGAAGGAAGGAAGGAAGGAAGGAGAGTTGGCAAGGCCGTGGAGAACCTGGAATCCTTGTGCGCTGCTGGTAGGAATATAAAATGGTGCAACCCCTATGGAAAACAATATGGCAGCTCCTCCAAAAATTCAAAATAGAATTACCATATGATCCAGCAACCCTGGTTCTGAGTACGTACTCCAAAGGAGCAAAAGCAGGAACCAGAAGAGGTGCCTGGACACTCACGTTCACAGCAGCATTATTCACGATAAGCAAAGAGTGGACGTGACCCAAGCATCCATCCACAGATGAATGGACAGTGTGTTGTATACGCATATACTAGAGTATGAGTCAGCCTTCGAAAGGGCGGACGTTCTGGCACCTGCTACAGTACGGATGGAACTTGAGGACATTATGCTGAGAGAAACAAGCCAGTCATGCAAAGACAGATACTGTGTGAAGTACCCAGAGTTGTCAAATCCACAAAGGCAGAACACAGAATGGTGATTTCCAGGTGATGGTGTGGGGGAAAGGAAGACACTGGAAATGACTGGGCGATAGGGATGGAGTTTCAGTTTTGCAAGATAAAGAGAGTTCTGGAGACGGATGGTGGTGATGGTTGCACGACAATGTCAATATGCCTAATGTCACTGAACTGGACACGTAAAAACGCTTAAGATGGTACCTTTTATATTGTGGGTGTTTTACAAGCACGAAATTAAATTACATAAATAAAGCAAATGTTGAACGAGGATATAGGCCATCAAGATAAACTCAAACCGGTGGCGGAATATTGGAACGAGTATAGTTAAACATGAATTACTAAGCAAGGAGACGAGCTGAACGGTTTCCTTAGAACATAATACAAAGTGATAAAAGACTGGAAAGCAAAATCAGTATGTACTCCATGTGGACACAATGCAAAATAGAGAAAAAGTTTCTGGGAAAAAAATAATACTTATTCTTGAACTAGAGCTAACTATTATCCATGTCTGATTCATGTCCTCGAGGTCCTTTCTCCTACATGTTTATGTGAGATCACATTATAAATCCTTCCTTCCTTAACTGATTTTTATTAGTAACACATCACAGGTATGTTTCCATATCACTTAATACCCTTCCAAAGAGACTATTCTGGTAGTTGCATCTTCCATTTTTTGGTTATTCTGTACGTTATTGAACCGAATGCCTACTGTTAAATATTTACTTTGTTTCTAGTATTTTGTAACAGTGGACACCCTGTAGTCAATTTAGAGCCATAGCTTCAATATGACTTTAGGATACACTCCTAGAAGTGAATTGTTTGGGTTCCGGACGTGTCAAATTTGAAAGTTTGTGGTCCGTAAGTCAAACAGCTCTCCTGAAGGTTGTTCTGATTTTCTTCTCACTAGTGAAAGGTGGCAGGTTGCCCTCGGCCCGTTGCCTGGCCGCTCTTATCACCCTGTAATCCGGCTCTCCACCGAAGCTGGAGGCCTGGCTGCCAGGTCAGCGCTCCAAGCCTACAGAGGACAGCCAGAGGGCCAAGGCCAGGAGGGCTCTGGCAGTGGAACTAACTCGTCCCTGGGTGGCTTCTTCTCCAGGTTTGGCAGAGCTCTGATGCTGGAGGTGGGAGCTGAAAGACCACCTCCATTTGTGTGGCTGCTCCCAGCTGCATGTCAGGGAGTCCTGACCCTTTGGACAAAAACTTTGTGCTTGGTGAAGCAGGCTTTCCCTGTGGGCACAGCTGCCCTCAGCCAGCACTGGCCTCCTTCCTGAACTGCCTCTGTGTGCTTCCCTGGGCGGTCCCTCCCTCCCTGCTTTCAAGCTGGCTGGAGCCTTTCGTGTCCCCAGAGCTCTTGGCAAACCTCCACCAATCCACCGTAGCTAAAAATACTCTAAGCAGAGGGTTGCTTTTTGGCCCGAGCCTCCCCCACCCCCAACTCCCACTTCTAACCACCTACAAGTTACAGGTGTTCATCAAGTCCTCTCTTCAGTTCCTTGGAGGCCATATGGTTCTCTTTGATGGGTGAAGGGAAGGAAGTTCTTGATGTCTTTGTCACCTCAGTACGTTCTCTTACGGTTCTGGCATTTGGGTGTCAATCTTTCGTAACTTTCACAACCAAAGCAATTTTTTTTTTTTTTTGCATTCTTTTGGCCCTTGTCAGAATTGGGAGTCATATATTTGCACTCAAGTTCCTTCTTTCCTGAGAAGTCCTGGACTCTCGATTCTGATTTCCTCACCTCTCTGGCTATTCTTGTCCCCAGGACTATACTGTTTAAGTTATTGTAGACTTAATGCTAGACTTTCAGGTCTGGTACAAAGAACCTTCTATTATACTTTTTAAATAAATATTTTGTGACTATCCTAACTTGTCTTTCCTCCCCCAAATAAACTTCAGGACCAGAGTTCTACCACCACCCCAAATACCTACCTCCCCAAAAGAAAATAGATTCTTTTACTATTTTGTAAAGTGTGAACACCATCCAGTTAGAGCAACAGCCTCCTGTCTGATGATGATTAAAGAATACATAGAAAATTCTGGATCAAGTGTAGCACAGGCCCAGGAATAGTTGCCTATATGCAGCTGGGACCGGGCACCTGATTTAAGAATGGGAGCTAGAATATCTTTACACACCATCAGGTTGCAACCAGAACATGTCACTCACCTGTGCCCAGGACAGGAAGATGATGGAGCCAGGGAGTTGGGAATGGAACACAGAGACCTAACTCTGACTCCACCATGCCGTGTGACCTTAGACAAGTCACTGTAGCCTTCTCCTCTGTAGACAGCAATATTCCTATCACTAATACATCGTGAGAACCAATCGCACAGGGTTGTTGGGGTGGAGGTAGTGAGTTAACCACTTCCTAAACCATACAAAGCTGTCAGATGCCTTTCTGGGTTAAGTTGATGATGGCAACTTCCGGAGAAAGCCCACCTGTTTGGTTCTGGTTACAGAATCTGGAGGAGAACGGGGAACCGTTTTCAGTGGGAACAATGACATGTAACTTTAAAAAGTCATGCAGCCTAAACGATGGCCAGACCAGGGCTCCAGGTGGTGCAAATCAGGAAAGAGGAATCTGGAGGAATCTTGTACAGAGGGCACTGAAGATATAAGGGATTCTGTCTTTCGCCGAGCGAGGTGGGAATGGCAGGAGTGAACAGAAGAAATGGAGTCCTTAACTCCTCACAGATCAGTTCTGGCATTGCGGGACTAGAAAGGGCCAGTGTCTGGAACGGAAGCTTTTCTAGAAATCACCTCATCGAAACCTCCTGCTGATCCTATAGGACTACAAATTATTATCTCCTGTTGCAGCTCATAAGGCCCAGAGGGCACCAATAACTCCTCCAAAGCCATAAAGTTATGAAGTGAGGGAAGCACATTTCACACCCGTGACTTTGGACTCAGGGGTACAAATTCCAAAGGGACCCATGCTCTACCTTATGTTTTAATGTATTTCCCCTATTTGGGGGGGTTCCTTCCAAATGAAGAAGCAGGAGCCCCTGTAACATGAGGCATACACCTCATGCTACCTGCCACCTAGGTAGCTCAACATAAGGAACCCTCTGCACAGCAGCACAGCCCGAAGTGTCTCCATAGCAACAGTCATGTAGGGCATCATTGTCTCTCTGGAGCCAACAGGAAGCTGGGTGACTATCCTACCGGACACAGGGGATGGGCCCCCCGAGGCTCTGGTTAGGATGAGGCTCCTGAATGATCCCAAGATCTGACGGCATCACACGGAGCTGTTGCCATGGTTTTGGTGAGAAGTATTGCTTTTCTGAGGATTGCAAAACACTTCATGTTCCAACCCCATGCTCGTTCATTCCTGACAGAGTGGAAAATGTGTCTCCTTGCCTGAAATGTTCCTCTTGAGTCCAGCCCAAAGATGACATTTTTAGGAAAGTTTGAGAAGAATCCTGTGGCTGTTACTGAGTCACGATAGAGTGGAAATGGATCTTTTCTATTTAAAGAGTTTTGTGCTACTGTTTGAAAATGTCATATTGCTAGGGAACGGTGGAAATAGAAAACTTTCCATTTGCCATCAACAAAGAAAGATCGTTACTGAATGAGAAACAATGGAGTTGAGGAGAAGTTTTCTTACCTGTCTGACTGAAGTAATAGGTTGCTGGCAATAGAATTTAAGAACATGAGTCTAAATAAGCTTGGTGTTCTAGAAAGGGACCATTCATCTGAAATCTAGCACATTCAATTCTAGACCCCATTCTGCTACTACACAGTAGTTACTCTAGAAAGGTCCCAGAATCTCTCTGGATCTCAGTGTCAATATAAGTCCCTGATTAGGAGAAGAGTCTAGAATTGATCTAAAGAAGACACTAGATTGATCCCAATTTCCCCAATTTCCCTGATATTAAGAGTCACTTAGAGGGGCGCCTGGGTAGCGCAGTCATTAAGCGTCTACCTTCGGCTCAGGGCGTGATCCTGGCGTTCCGGGATCGAGCCCCACATC
>NC_048234.1:7256899-7275821 GCF_002007445.2 Ailuropoda melanoleuca | reverse complement strand
TGTCTTTCCTCCCCCAAATAAACTTCAGGACCAGAGTTCTACCACCACCCCAAATACCTACCTCCCCAAAAGAAAATAGATTCTTTTACTATTTTGTAAAGTGTGAACACCATCCAGTTAGAGCAACAGCCTCCTGTCTGATGATGATTAAAGAATACATAGAAAATTCTGGATCAAGTGTAGCACAGGCCCAGGAATAGTTGCCTATATGCAGCTGGGACCGGGCACCTGATTTAAGAATGGGAGCTAGAATATCTTTACACACCATCAGGTTGCAACCAGAACATGTCACTCACCTGTGCCCAGGACAGGAAGATGATGGAGCCAGGGAGTTGGGAATGGAACACAGAGACCTAACTTTGACTCCACCATGCCGTGTGACCTTAGACAAGTCACTGTAGCCTTCTCATCTGTAGACAGCAATATTCCTATCACTAATACATCGTGAGAACCAATCGCACAGGGTTGTTGGGGTGGAGGTAGTGAGTTAACCACTTCCTAAACCATACAAAGCTGTCAGATGCCTTTCTGGGTTAAGTTGATGATGGCAACTTCCGGAGAAAGCCCACCTGTTTGGTTCTGGTTACAGAATCTGGAGGAGAACGGGGAACCGTTTTCAGTGGGAACAATGACATGTAACTTTAAAAAGTCATGCAGCCTAAACGATGGCCAGACCAGGGCTCCAGGTGGTGCAAATCAGGAAAGAGGAATCTGGAGGAATCTTGTACAGAGGGCACTGAAGATATAAGGGATTCTGTCTTTCGCCGAGCGAGGTGGGAATGGCAGGAGTGAACAGAAGAAATGGAGTCCTTAACTCCTCACAGATCAGTTCTGGCATTGCGGGACTAGAAAGGGCCAGTGTCTGGAACGGAAGCTTTTCTAGAAATCACCTCATCGAAACCTCCTGCTGATCCTATAGGACTACAAATAATTATCTCCTGTTGCAGCTCGTAAGGCCCAGAGGGCACCAATAACTCCTCCAAAGCCATAAAGTTATGAAGTGAGGGAAGCACATTTCACACCCGTGACTTTGGACTCAGGGGTACAAATTCCAAAGGGACCCATGCTCTACCTTATGTTTTAATGTATTTCCCCTATTTGGGGGGGTTCCTTCCAAATGAAGAAGCAGGAGCCCCTGTAACATGAGGCATACACCTCATGCTACCTGCCACCTAGGTAGCTCAACATAAGGAACCCTCTGCACAGCAGCACAGCCCGAAGTGTCTCCATAGCAACAGTCATGTAGGGCATCATTGTCTCTCTGGAGCCAACAGGAAGCTGGGTGACTATCCTACCGGACACAGGGGATGGGCCCCCCGAGGCTCTGGTTAGGATGAGGCTCCTGAATGATCCCAAGATCTGACGGCATCACACGGAGCTGTTGCCATGGTTTTGGTGAGAAGTATTGCTTTTCTGAGGATTGCAAAACACTTCATGTTCCAACCCCATGCTCGTTCATTCCTGACAGAGTGGAAAATGTGTCTCCTTGCCTGAAATGTTCCTCTNCTCCTCACAGATCAGTTCTGGCATTGCGGGACTAGAAAGGGCCAGTGTCTGGAACGGAAGCTTTTCTAGAAATCACCTCATCGAAACCTCCTGCTGATCCTATAGGACTACAAATAATTATCTCCTGTTGCAGCTCGTAAGGCCCAGAGGGCACCAATAACTCCTCCAAAGCCATAAAGTTACGAAGTGAGGGAAGCACATTTCACACCCGTGACTTTGGACTCAGGGGTACAAATTCCAAAGGGACCCATGCTCTACCTTATGTTTTAATGTATTTCCCCTATTTGGGGGGGTTCCTTCCAAATGAAGAAGCAGGAGCCCCTGTAACATGAGGCATACACCTCATGCTACCTGCCACCTAGGTAGCTCAACATAAGGAACCCTCTGCACAGCAGCACAGCCCGAAGTGTCTCCATAGCAACAGTCACGTAGGGCATCATTGTCTCTCTGGAGCCAACAGGAAGCTGGGTGACTATCCTACCGGACACAGGGGATGGGCCCCCCGAGTCTCTGGTTAGGATGAGGCTCCTGAATGATCCCAAGATCTGACGGCATCACACGGAGCTGTTGCCATGGTTTTGGTGAGAAGTATTGCTTTTCTGAGGATTGCAAAACACTTCATGTTCCAACCCCATGCTCGTTCATTCCTGACAGAGTGGAAAATGTGTCTCCTTGCCTGAAATGTTCCTCTTGAGTCCAGCCCAAAGATGACATTTTTAGGAAAGTTTGAGAAGAATCCTGTGGCTGTTACTGAGTCACGATAGAGTGGAAATGGATCTTTTCTATTTAAAGAGTTTTGTGCTACTGTTTGAAAATGTCATATTGCTAGGGAACGGTGGAAATAGAAAACTTTCCATTTGCCATCAACAAAGAAAGATCGTTACTGAATGAGAAACAATGGAGTTGAGGAGAAGTTTTCTTACCTGTCTGACTGAAGTAATAGGTTGCTGGCAATAGAATTTAAGAACATGAGTCTAAATAAGCTTGGTGTTCTAGAAAGGGACCATTCATCTGAAATCTAGCACATTCAATTCTAGACCCCATTCTGCTACTACACAGTAGTTACTCTAGAAAGGTCCCAGAATCTCTCTGGATCTCAGTGTCAATATAAGTCCCTGATTAGGAGAAGAGTCTAGAATTGATCTAAAGAAGACACTAGATTGATCCCAATTTCCCCAATTTCCCTGATATTAAGAGTCACTTAGAGGGGCGCCTGGGTAGCGCAGTCATTAAGCGTCTACCTTCGGCTCAGGGCGTGATCCTGGCGTTCCGGGATCGAGCCCCACATCACTCCTCTGCTATGAGCCTGCTTCTTCCTCTCCCACTCCCCTGCTGTGTTCCCTCTCTCGCTGCTGTCTCTCTGTCACATAAATAAATAAAAATCTTTAAAAAAAAAAAAAAGTCACTTAGAGACTAAAAAACCCCGAGCACTTCTTTGGACCCATTCCTGAAGATTATAGGTCAGCAGGTCTGGGATATATTAGAAATCTATTTTAACAAACCTTCCAGGAAATTCTGAGGAAAAAGTAGTTTTGAGAAATAGAGACAAGTAAATACAATGTGCAAAACATGAGACCATGGTTTTATACTTTGCATCTTGCTTTTTCACTGGCAATAAATGGTTACTTTTTGTGTAGGTATCCATGTACAGGTTCTCATTTTTAATGGCTACATAGTATTTCACCATGTTTCAATATCTATTTAATCCCCTTTTATTGTACATTTCATGTTCTTTTCTCCAGAAAGGATAGATTATTTCGGATTCCTACTAGAACTATTGGAGGGCCCCCATTTCTCTACACCCTTGTGAAAGAAAATTCTAAAGCGCAGTAAGGAAAACTAAGAGAGTCTTTCGGAACAGGGTGGGGAGGGCATTGAGGAAGGAGGCTCGGGCACATCTCCTGTCTCAACTTTTGGAACATTGTGCACTTTTGACTTTTGTCGATTGCAACTTGTCAATCGCACCTCCGGCACCTCCTGGAACACATCCTTCTACTTTGGACTGGAACAGAGATAATGTAGCATCTGGTCGCTGAACAGCCAATAGTCAGTTTAACTCTGTCAGCACCAATCATAATTCCTTCAAAACAAGTTATGTAACCTTGTGGGTCTTGCCTTTATTATAAGCCTACTCCCTGCTCACGATTGGAGCACACTCTTGAGTTTGGTTCCTTGCAATCCCTAAAACCCCAAACAATCACTTTTGGTTGTTTTATAACCTCTTCTTCTTGGTCAGCACCCTTATTAACAATGGATATATTGTCACAGAAGAAAAAAAGCTTTGCTAATGTGATAAGTAATCCCATTACATTTCTTAACTAGTCAAACATGTTTTCATAGATTTGTTGACTATTCATATTTTTTCTTATGTGAATTGCCTGGTAACATTCTTTGCAAATGTTTCCTTTTTTTTTTTTCCTTATAGATTTGGGAGAGCTATTTATATTTGAAACACGTTAAATATAGTTCTCTATGTTGTAAATTTCCCCTGGTTTTAGTTTGCCATTCAATCTTGTTTGTGACGATTTTGGCATTTAACATTTCTATAGCAATCCTTTTAAAAACACTTATGAATTCTATCTTTGGTATAAACTTAGATCTCCATACCCAGATTATATATTCACTTAAATGTTCCTACATTTTTCAGGGTTTGGTTTTGCATTTAACTTTGCAATGCATCACATTTTAGTATATAGTATTAGGAAAGGTTCTAATTACTTTTGCAAATTGCTAACTAGTTATTATAACAATTCCTATAGCAAATGGATTTTAGATATCATGTTTGTCATAAAATACAGACTCACGTAACCTTGAATGTTTCTACTCATTCTTTGCATTCTGGCCTCAATATTTTTGTTTTGTTTGGTGGCAGGCTGGGTTTATCTGACCTATTAAATATCCACTTTATAGGGTGTGGGAGTCTAAATCGGGAAACTTTGAATCTCCCAGTTACACAATCGGGGTTATTGGAGTACGGATCAATTCTGAATGCACCGAGGACTTTTGGCACAAAGAGAAGCGGACAGAAAGAGAAAGCAAATATGGAAGAAAGGTAGAGAGAGGAAGTAAAAAAGAAATGATAGTAGGAAAACAGGTTTCTTTTCTTTTTCTTTCTTTTTTCTTTTTCTTTTTCTTTTTTTTTTTTTTTACTGTGAGAGTATTTGTGTGTGTGTGTATATAAGTATCTATTCCAGTGAAGACTATTAATTCATGTGTATTTAATAGAAAAGAGAGAGGTGTTAAATCATGTCACACCAGGTTCTGCCCCAAGAGGGAAATTAGAGGCCAAGCGTCCTGGCAGAAACTCTGGATTGATAAAGCTATGCTTTTGGCCATTTCATGGGCTATGTGTCTCCCTAGGTTCAACATGGAGGTGATTCTAAGGAAGGAGGGGAGGGAAGGAAGGGAGAAAGAGGAAAGTGGAAAAAAAAGAAAGCAAAGAAATGAAAGCATTTTCATATAAAAGATGTGCTGTAAGAATTTCAGAATGAATCTATTTGCTCAACTGTTTAGATAATTTAGAAGCAAAAAATTAGGGACCAGAATGATCGAGCTATGTGTCCTCCTCTAATAAACAGGGTTACTACCCACCCAGGCTTCAGTGTGGGCTGCGTTGGCAAAGCTGGCAGGTCCCACCAAGACCCGGAAATCTCTGTTACTTTCACTCAAGGTGGAAAACAGCTGCTTTCTCCTCCACTGCGTGGAGGAGACTTTTCGGTGCTTCCAGCAACATTACTGTTCTCCGAACAACAACACGAGTTATCTTGGTGTTTCTCAACTCTTTGGCAATTCTTACTTCTTATTTATATTAACTTCCATCTAGAATACTCCATGGGCCAAAGAAATTGTTATTATCCAAAGAACCACAAAGGCTGGGACCGGTGTGTTAACCTTGGATTTGGCTCATCTTAAGAAATCATCATTGGTCCAATCGTCGTTGGATTTGGTCCATCTCAAGAAATCATTGCCAAGAACATCATTCTTACTTGTTACTTCTCCCATCCTGCTGTGGATACATGCTACCTTCTTAAGACCATCATATTATTCATGTTTGATGGAGTTTCTGTCCTACACGCCTTCCACTCAACTGTCTGTTCCCACAGAATCCTTCATTTTTTTTCATAAGCCATATTCCCTTGGCCTCGCTTGGCCTTTGGTCTCCGTGCAGCCCTCTTGCTACCCACTCTGCAAGCCTCTAAACACAGTGGTATTTTGTAAAGGAACAACAGAATGCATGGTCTAATAAGATTCTTAAGTCATGAAATAACTTCTGTTTATTCTATAGCTAGTAAGTCAACTGTCTTGGAGGGGCGAAATCATTCTAAAATTACCCCAAAACAGTGCATAATAAACAAAAGATGTGTACTCACTGTACCAACCATATATTCACCATCCACAGAATCATCGTCCACTCTTTCTTCCAATGTGCCACGATTTCTAGTCCGCCTAGAAATGGCTCTGCCTTGACTATGCAGGAAGGTGAAAAGAAGTCTCCCAATTTTGCTGAGTGGACTTAAGGACTCCTTCCAACACTACTTAAAGTAATAACACAAAGGAATCCACCTCTTTGGGTCCCAGCCTCCTTACCCAGGAAGGGAAGGACGGACTAAAGGAGAATTAGGTGCTCTCAAACATTAAAAACAACAACAACAACAAAAAAAACCCCAAAACAACCCAAAACCTTTTTTTAAACTGAAATCTTACATGGAAGGGAAAAAAAATAGCACAGGGGCAAACGATAAAAGCCGAACCTCTCATGAAATGTCACAGCTCCGTGGAGCAGAGTTTGAAAAACCATTGGATTGGATCATCCTTAAATTCCTTCCAAATTAAATGTTATTTTTATGATTTCCATCTAAAAAAGTCTCAAACCTCCTAAGAGATATTGCTTAGGAATAGATGGGAGTGATTCTATTCAGGAGGAAGGAGTGAGGGGTGGATTATGGTGTCTCTGCACCAAGAGAACCCTGGGCCCCCACACCGGGCCCCCACACCATCTTGGGCCTTTGAACCTTCCCTGCAGGACAATGAAGGCTTGAGAGTGCAGGAAAGTTCCCGATCCCAGCTGAGGACCAAGCCCAGATCCCTTAGCAACAGCCGCAGAGGGAAGCCTCCTTTTACATCAGCAGATGGTGGTGGGCCCTCACGGCTCTGTGGCTCCTTCTTACAATGGACTCCTGGCTACTATTAGAATCTTCTGGACTCTGCCTAGCAACCAGCACCCCTCAGTAACTAAGGAACAATCATTCCATCAGACCCCATGATTGCTGCTTGTCTTATCACTCTATATGTTTCCCATGTTCTCCATATATGACATGCCCTGTGTATAAATGTAAATCCTTTAAATAATTCATATATTGGAGGACAGACGCCGAAATCCAGAAATTCACAGAAAAGCAAAATGAGTTGTATTTTAAAAATAGCCTACATTTGTAGTCAGCTTCTGCTTTGCATACAAAATACCTAGGGCTAGTGATTAGGTCACTCAACGTTCTGTCCACTGCAATAAATCAGTGTGATGTCCCCTCCAAGTCTCACAAGAGTTCAGGGGACCAGGCCCTATTCCTCCCACTACATAACTATGTGACCTTGGTCAAGACACTTCACCTCCAAGCTTTAGTTTCTTCCTTCATAAGGCAAGAAAGATGAGCTGATGATCACAGAGCTTCCTTGGGGCACTCACATTTTATGACCCTTGGCTTCATTTTTGACCAGGGTCTTTGCACGTCTCCAAGCTCAGACCTCAGAGTTTTTTCTTAATCCCTAGAGTTTCCCCCATGAAATCACAATATTTCTTGTATAGTTCTTAGCATTAGGTTCCAAGTGCAGGGAAGGGCTGGCAAGACCACAAGGCAGGGCAGGTTCTAAAAAGTCAGAAATGCAGGGTCCCCAAGTGACCCGGTGGTTGGAAATGTGAAATCGAATAGCCAGACAAATCTTTAGGATTCATTCATCTATCCACCAGGTCAGTCCCTCCAAAAGTATCTAACAGTTCCTTGCTATTTACTGAAGCATCCATAGACCCGGAAGACGAGACACCGTAATTTAAAGCATGAATAATCTAGTGCGGAAAGAGAAGACCCATGCACTTGAGTCAGAGAAATAAAGCCTTGGGCCACAGGTGATGCAAGAATAAATATTCACAGAAGGCTACCAAAGATAGAACTGGACCTTTACATTTTCAAGGGAGAATCATGTGGGGATGGATGGTCGACACAGGGCATTCTTGGCCAAGGGAATTCCAAACACGCATACAAACTCGAATGTGGGATAAACATGGAGCATCCTGACTGGGGGCCCCCCGCTCAGTGAGCATATGACCTATGCTGCCAGAGTCCCACACTCCGCAGGGCCCTGAGCTCGGCCTACACCGTACTGTCACCACCTGACATTTTCATCATTTTCGAGCAAAGGGCTCTGCACTGTCTTTTTGCATGGAGCCTCGCAATTTATGTAGTGTCCCCCAGAATACCAGCTTGCTCAAGGAAAGAGATCCTAGCGTGGACTGGTAAGAGATGAGACTGGAGAAGAGGTGGGGATTCAAGGACGGAGGGCGTAAAGTGTGGGGACGGAGGGTGTGGACTTCATCCTGTACAAGGAGGTGGTATGGGCATGCTTGGAGCAGCAGAGGGATATGGGAACATTGAGATTTCAGGATGACTGATTTCATGCTAACACGGATGGGGGAGACAGGACCGGTGCTGAAGACTCTTCATGATCCATTGGTAAGGCCAGAAAGTCCACTTGCATGTGGTGGGAATGGAGAAGACAGGGAAGATTTGAGAAACAAGTGAATTACAGAGAATTATTATTCTGTCTTGATAATAAATTAAGGAAAGAGGGGGAGAGAGAGAGAGAAAGAGAGAGAGAGAGAGAGAGGAAGGAATCAGACTATTAAAGTAGTGTTATTATGGTTATCTGTAGCCAAATTGGTGGGCCTACCAGGAGCCGTTGGGGTAATGCTTTCATCCGGGAACTTGGCAGTCAGGTGGACACCCTAACATCCATTCATTCATTCCATATTTATTGATCACCTAACACTATGTGCAGGCACTGTTTTAGACGCTAAAGATCCAGCCACAGATAAAGCTATCACGAACTCGGCTTATATGAATTTTTCAGTCTAAGGAAAGAGAAAAAGGAAAAGGTTAAGCAAATAGTTACAACTGTGGGCATGCCGTGAGAGGGGAGCTCTATGTCACCTGGGAATCAGGGGAGGCTTCTCTGGCTGTTTCTCCCGAGAAACCTAAACAAATCAATAAATGAAGTTGTTAAGCCCACAACCCTGAATTTCTTTCGTCTGTGTGTGTGTGTTTGGGGGGGGGTAATTTTCATTTCCTGAAGACTAGACATGTCTCCTGAGAGAGGGAGATACGCACACTAAAGTTACTGGCTGAGGGAGGAGTAAAAGAAAAACCCAGAAGCCAAGGATACCTTCCCTTTTATTTCCTTCCGAATGGGTTTCCACTGGGTTCTCACAAAGAAAGGCCTTTTTAAAATCTGCTACAGAAGTGGTTTTTATGCAGCTAAGATGTTCCCACCGGGCCACTTCTCTCCCTGATCACAGCTTTTGTTCCGAGGATGGGGATCGACCCAGCCACTCTGGGCTCGCCCCTGGGAATTTTGGAAATTGGGCTGAGAGCGAGCAAACCCAGGAGCTTTTGGGGGGTGGCCACTGTCAACCATGTGAACCGGGAAAATAGTGCAGCTGGTTGATGGAGAGAGAAGAATACAGTGTGGACAGGAGCCAGGGACAGTGGCCTGCAGGTGCTCTCGTCCCCAATTCCAGCTGACTTTCCTCCAACTCTCAGCCACATCCCTCTGGCTGAGTTCCATGAGACGCCCAGGTATCTTTCTAGAAATTGCTTATTTTTGCTAGAGCTTGTTCAAGATTTCTATTATCTGATTTTTTTTCTTTCTTTCTTTTTTTTTTTTTTTTTGGTCAACAAAGAGGCTTCCTGTCTATGAGTGTTGAGGAAGTGTGTTCAGGGGAGGGGGATGCTATTGGTACAACCAAGGAAAATTTTGAGATCTGTTTTTAAATCGTGTTTTACCAGCCAAAACTCCTAGGGGTATGGACTGAGAGCTTGTAAGGTTGGCCAAGATATGCACACCCCAGAGCATGACCTTGGCATGCACGGAACCCGGCTGACACATGTCACTTCAAGCATCTTGCGTGGCTATTTTCCTTATGTCCCCTCTGCACAGTGTCAGCTAAAGACCACAAAGCCTGGACACAACAGAGGGGCAGCCAGCTGAAGGTCCTTCCCTCAGAAAGAGCAACAGTACACAGTCCGGACTTAGGCCTTGACTTGAACTGGACTGGCCTTTATATACCACCCATGACTCTGATATTTATGTCTTTAAGGACACTGTCAGGCAAAGGACATTGGGAAGCTGTTGGCCATGGTTGGTCAAGCAAGACTATTCCTGGAGGTTTCGGGTCCCAACTAGGGCAGGAAAGTCAATACTGTGGGACACATTATAGATACAAGTCTCCTTTCCTTGTCCAATGGGTGCCCCCCCCATCCTTTCTTCCACCTGGCAGTATTCCACTCTGGGCCACAGCTACGCTTCACCTGAGGCATTTTGTGGGGCTGGCATGTACTTCCTTGGGGGTACACAGCCCTCAAACTGCCTGGGGAAGACAAGACAGGGCTGCCACTGATGTGTCCAGCTGGGAGAATGTGGCCTGCCATGCCAGGTTGCCTATGCCGTTTTGGCCCCAATCCTGGCCATGTTTCCCAAATAAGGCAGAGAGCCAGGACATATTTTTGTGTGTTCTGATGCCGAGCACACTCTGCTCCTTGCCTTCTGACTCCAGGTACCAATAATAACTATTCCCTGGCCAAACACGGCCCTGCGTGCTGATGCATGGCCAAGTCACCGCAGTGACCAAGAAGGACTAAGGCCCAATGGTCTACCCGTTTATTGCTGGTGCATCCAGAGGAGAGAAGGTAAAAATGATGACCGGGTTACTGATGGAGCCCTCTGTGGTCTAGGGCAGGGGACAAGGCGAGCCTGGGATGGGGGGTACTGGACCGGCCTCAGCGGCCCCCACAGACGAGCAGGCATGCACGCAAGAGCCTGGGACTAGGCACACACTGTTCCTCTGGACCAGCTTCGAGCCCCAGGCATTCAGAGGGTAAAAACCAGGAGAATATTCAAACCCCAAAGAGCCAAACTCAGCATTGCCACACGGCTGTTTCAATGACCAAGCCTCATGGCTCGGCCTAAAGGAGTTTTAGAAAGATGTCTGTTCACACAAACACTGCAAGGCTGTTCTTTCCCTAAGCACCGCACTCAGTTTGTCAAAACATTTGAAGAAGACTAATTCATGCCTCAAAAGGAATTCTCTCTCACTCACAAAGCTGCCAGGTTTGTGAGCTGAAGGCTTTGTGTGTTACAAGACCTCAAGACACCGCAGGGATGAGGAAGCCGGACCTCCAGTGGGAATGCCCTGGGGCTTACCATGTCACTAAGAGGGCAGAATCACAGTTTGCCTGCTCTCCTGGAGGGTGTTGGAGAAAGTCAGGTGGCTCAGGCCAGCTCTGGCCAGTTTGGTGCCAGGGAGAAGCAGAACGGGGGAGCAGCTGAGCACAGAAGGGCTCTGAAGCCGGGAGTGCAAGGGTTCAAGTCCCACCTGTTCCATTTACGAGTCGTGCAATCTTAAGAAATTTCCTGAAAGGTGCTTGCATTTCTTCCTATGTGAGTTTGGGGGTTGGGGAGGGTGACTACCTCCCGATGAGGTTGTTGCGAGGATTAAATTAGCACCTGCCACAAGCTTAGAGCAGCACCCCAGCCAACAGTGAGCATCGGATAATTGCTCTATTGGGGCTGCAGCCAATCTCCCCAAACACCCCCGTGTCAGGACAGGGGAGCAGCAGGGCCATGCTGTCCCCAGAACCACCCCACAAGGGTCCCTGCTCAGCGGCAGGGAATTTTTCCCTCCATCACAAACAGGTCCCCCAAGCACAGAACAGAAACTCGGCAACTGACATAAACAATTTCAAACAATAATTTCAGAAGACAAATCGTTCCATTTGGGCATCCAGATTCCTCACGGAGGCTTTCCCCACTTGTTTATGTATTCCATGGCATGAAGCCACGAGTGAATTAAGCAGACAGCCTGCACACTCCTGGGATGGCAGGAGCGGCCTGCGGGAGAAACAACTTGCCATTTGACCTGCTTTCCTTGAAAGCTATTGCCAAGGGAGGTCCCTGAGAAGAGGGCCTCTGATTTACACCTCCTGGTGTCCACCCACTTACCGGGAAAGGTCACCAGATCCAAGGCCTGGGGATCCAGGTTCGAGTCCTGCCCTGCCATTTTTCTATGTGCGTGGATTGGAGCAGGCAATCAACCCTTCCCGGACCTTGGCTTCTCATCTCTACAAGGAAGGTGTTATTATTCCTGCTTTATGTACCCATAAGGAAGGTATCATGATACCCAAAGTACAGGGAATTGCAACGGTCCAACCAAGACTCCTTGAGCAGTGGTAAATTACTACAGGGATATTAACAAGGTCAACGGAGCTGTCCACTGACTCCTTGGAAGAGAACTGGTAACAAAGGGAAAGTAGGACCTGGAGCAAAGTGCATGTTTTATGAGGGCAAGGAAAAGGAATTCTCCCCCAGATGAAGAGGAAAATTTTCATTCCATGTTGCTAGAGTCTCTAAATGTCTATTTTAGTTCTTTTTGAGGTCCCAAGTGATGCCCATGGTGTACTAGGCTAGTATTTAGAGCATGCATGACTCTTCTGATTATAAAAGAAATGCATGCGCATTAGAGAAAAACTTGGGAAATGTACAAAAGTTCCAGGATGGAAAGGAAAAGCATTAGTAATTCACATTGTTTATTTATTTATTTTTTTTTTTAAAGATTTTATTTATTTATTCGACAGAGATAGAGACAGCCAGCGAGAAAGGGAACACAAGCAGGGGGAGCGGGAGAGGAAGAAGCAGGCTCATAGCAGAGGAGCCTGATGTGGGGCTCGATCCCAGAACTCCGGGATCACGCCCTGAGCCGAAGGCAGACGCTTAACCGCTGTGCCACCCAGGCGCCCCAGTAATTCACATGTTTAATGCTAGTGGTGATACACCTGCCAGTATCTGCCCTTCCTTCTTCCAAGTCACATATATGCATGCATATATATAAAATATCTATTCTACAATTTCCCAAGAATCGGGATTATAGGATATGTGGAGCATGAAGCCTCTTTCTTGCCTTCTAGACAGCTTCCCACCTCGTTAGGGATCTTTCAAAGGTACCATCTTTAATGTGCATGCTATATCCTATTGTGAGTGGATTTAAACATTCTCCTTTAGTTGAACATTTAAGGTTTCTCTTTCAACTTTTCTGCAGTAGACAGAACACCCCAGAGACTGAATCTTTGACCTCTCATATGCTCTATATGGCCTATACATATGTATACAATAGACAGGCAAGACTATACTTTATACACTCACACTATTACACAAAGTGCTACATATTAAGAGTGATACATATATATAAGTATATATATAAAGATACACGAGTATATACACATCATATACGTATGTATATATATGCCTTACATCTTTCATTAATATTCTTGTACCAGTACCTTTCAAGTTTGGAAAAATAATAAATGTAGATATGTTACATTTCTTTTTTAATGTTAGAAAGTAATCTCAGCCCTGCTGTTAGACACAAGATTTTGACGCAACCAGACATAACATTTAGAACATTTTCTGTGTCTGGGACATTCCAGGGTGTCAGGCTCTAATCTATGTGTTAAGACCAGAACCTTCTGCAGAGGCTGGTATCCCACTGAGTCAGAGGTTCCTCTACAAATCCTAGGCCTCTTCCTGTTCTCGACTCCCAGCCAATAGCGTGCTCGACTTGCTGAACCTTCCCCTCTCCTGATCTGAAGCCCTTCCAATCCGAAGCCAGTGCAGGTGGCTCTGTATGAAGAAAGCTTCGGGCGGGGGGGGGGGCCGTTTTGTTGAGAGAGCCACTGGTTTCAATGCCAGGCACCTGCCTATCTTAACACCCTGCTTCCCCAGCCAGCACATTCCTCTGTGGTATCACGCGGCAAACTTGATTCTGGGGGCCCACAGATGAAAGTTCTGGTTCTAAAGCTACCAGGTGACCTTGGACAGATTTCTTAAAGGTCTTAACATCTCCTCATTTGTACAAGCAGCTTTGCAATCTCCCAGAGTTGGTATGAAAATAAAAGCATATGGACTGATATGACTTTTTCGGGGGGGGTAGCTAATGCACCATAAAATATTATATGTATATATAATGTAACATTCGCTATATAATATAGTCTATGGTATATAAAGCAGCCTGTCCCACTAGCTCTGTGAGCCTTAAATTTTGTTCCCTCTGGAGACAGCTCTTCCTCTAGGCTTTATTTTTAGACAGAACAGGATTTTTGATTTTAAGAGTGTAGGATCTGGGTTCTCGGTAGTGCCTGAAAAACAGCCATGAGCCTTTGCTAATCCTTACAGCCAGTGGTAACCTTGCAGGGTCCCAGACAAGGCCCGGGGCTCTCTTCAAAAACACCTAAAGACCTAAGCAGGACAATAACCAGCGCTGTGCGAAGATGGAAAGGACAGGAAAGGGAGAGAATAAATGATAATACGGATACAGAGCCCTTGATAGACTGCAGTGTGAATTCTATAATGATAATAACTATCTTCATTACTCTTAAACACAGCCTGAGGTAACAAAGAAGTGAGAATAGTAGCACATCTTAAGAGATAGCCCGGAGAAGCCCCGAAAAGCCTGCAGTTGTTAATTTAGAAACAATGTGTTTTATAATAACATTTAAGGGATTTAAAAGTATTGTACACTGGGGCGCCTGGGTGGCACAGCGGTTAAGCATCTGCCTTCGGCTCAGGGCATGATCCCGACGTTATGGGATCGAGCCCCACATCAGGCTCCTCCGCTATGAGCCTGCTTCTTCCTCTCCCACTCCCCCTGCTTGTGTTCCCTCTCTCGCTGGCTGTCTCTATCTCTGTCGAATAAATAAAAAAATCTTAAAAAAAAAAGTATCGTACATTAGCACCCCATATGGTAGTTACACAAATGTTGATCTAATTGATATTCATCTGTGAATAAAACTACTGCAATTTATTGCACACATGAGCACATCCCTGAACATGTCAAACACGTCTATGCTTTTTCACTGAAGCCTCACAGAATCCTCATGGGGTAGGCATCTTTGTCGTCCCCTCGACCGAGAGAGGAGGTTTGAGAACTCAAAAGCACTGGCTCAACTTCCTACGACCGGGAAAGGTGGAGCCAAGATTTGAACCCACAGCGGCCAGACTATGGCGCCCAATGCCACAAGACATACATTTACAATTTCCAGTGTTAGTTAACATGAGGGGCCGTGGGTTTTCAGTCTTCATAGAGGAGCGAGGTTTTTAGATTACAGGTTCTTTGGGGTTTTTTTTTAGGTTTTATTTATTTATTTGAGAGAGAGAGAGAGAGAGAGAGAGAGAGAGAGAAGCAAACTCCGCACTGATCAGGGAGAGCCCGACGTGGGACTCAATCCCAGGACCCGGAGATCATGACTGAGCTGGAGGCAGAGTTTAACTGACTGAGCCACCCAGGTGCCCCTGGGTTATAGTTTGAATGTGAGCATGCTTCAGGATTGGTGGGAATTTTTAAAGAACTTAAACCTCCCAGGCGCTCAGCCACCTCCCTACCTAGTCCCTCAGATGAGGTCTCTCTAATCACCACTCCTCCAGGACTTAAACAAACAACGCTCATTGCTAGTTGATTTATTACTAAAGTTACTCCTGATTATTATAGCAGACCTGGGAGACACTGAATAATTAAAAGAAAGAATATGGGAATATAAGAAAAAACATAAGAAAAATAAAACATCACTCCAAATCTTACCACTCACTTGGGGGTCTTTCCAGGCTTTTTTTTTCTAGGCATATGTTTCAACACTTGGGGTATATTTGTGGTGTGTTTTGATTGCTAACTTGTGAAGCTTAAAATACTTCAACTTTTCAGGGGCGTCTGGGTGGCACAGCGGTTGGGCGTCTGCCTTCGGCTCAGGGAGTGATCCCGGCGTTATGGGATCGAGCCCCACATTGGGCTCCTCCACTGTGAGCCTGCTTCTTCCTCTCCCACTCCCCCTGCTTGTGTTCCCTCTCTCGCTGGCTGTCTCTATCTCTGTCGAATAAATAAAATCTTTAAAAATAAATAAATAAATAAATAAATAAATAAATAAATAAATAAAATATTTCAACTTTTCAAAGTATTTTCTTTCAAAACTGTCTATGGTTAAGAAATGAGTTTGGTATTTTAAATTTATTGACGTTTCACTGTGTGTTGTGCTGGGGGTAGGCACTAAATTTAAAATTGTCTTCTGGTAGTCTAGTAGTCTAGGTCATGTCAGAGGTTTAAAGTACATAGTTAGTTTAACTTTAGTGTTCATATCCTAGAAATCCCGATTTGAATTTTTGTCTATTTGATAAAGTTTACAGAAGTGTGTTTTTTTCCCTACTACTATGATGATGTTGTCAATTTCTCTTTAAACACTGGCATATTTAAAAATTTCTCAGGGGCACCTGGGTGGCTCAGTTGGTTAAGCATCTGCCTTTGGCTCAGATCATGATCTCAGTGTCCTGGGATCAAGCCCGAGTTGGGCTCCCTGCTCAGTGGGGAGCCTGCTTTCTCCCTATCCCTCTGCTCCCCCCCACCCCGCTCACTCGCTGTCCTGCTCTCTCTGAAATAAATAAAATCTTTAAAAACATAAAATAAAAAAGTTAATTTCATAGATACCAATATATTCTTGTTTTAAAAGATTCAAATGGTGTGTGTATATAGATAGATAAGATCTGCCCTCCTCCCACCCCTGGGTATCACTGTGAACAGTTTGACTTATATTCTGGAAGATTTTTTTCTGTGTATGTATACCTATTTTTTAAAATAAAAATGCAAATATGCTGCCTGATTGTTTCATAGTGTGCTTAAAAACAACAACAACAACAGCAACAAANAAAAACTAAGTGTACGTCCTGGACATCTTTCCATGTCAGTTCATACAGAATTTTATCTTCTCTTTTCTGCTTTGCATTGCATTTTATCGTATTTCATGAGTGTTGCACAATTAACCACGCCCCCACTGATGGAGGTTTATGCTGTTTCCATCCTTTTTGGCATTATAAACTATAATGCCCTGAAAACCCCTGTACCTACAAGTGTTTCTTTCAATTAGATGCCTTAGTGTATCTCGGTTGATAGCAAGCTCATTTAAAATTCAATAGAAATTGTCAAACTCTATCCCTTGAGGCTTTCAGATGCGCTAAGGGGATTAGGTGTCTGTTTTCTCCACGCTTGGAAAATACTTGATGTTATCAATATTTGACATTTTTGCAAACCTGATGTTTGGAAAAAAATGCTTTCAATCTGCCTGTTCTTGAATTTGAGTGAGTTGAATATATTTCATGTGCTTATTGACGGTTTTTCTCCTTCGAATTATCCTGCTGCTTAGGTCATGGACTTTTAATCCTATTGTTTATACAAGTCCTTTTAATAACTTTGTCTGAATACACATTTCAAGTGTTTTCTTTCAATCTACTGTTTGATTTTTAAATTTCTTTTAATTTTTTTTTCCCCATGTAGCATTTTAAACTTTTTAAGAGGCCAAATACGTCAATTTTTATTTCTCCTCTGGCTTCCGTAACATGCTTGGAAAGGCCTGTCTTACTCCAGAGTATAAAACGATTCTGTTTTCTAATATTTTATAGATTTCCTTAGCTCTTTAATCCATATGGATATTTTTAAAGACTCATAAAATAGCTGAATTCATTCACTGCCAAAAGGACGTCAATTTTCCCAACACACTTTTCATCACGTATCTTATGGCTAATTTGAATAGCCACCATTATTAGTTTAATAACTAGAGATTAAATTCATATATACATAAATGTGTGTGAGTACGTGTACACACACACACACACACACACTCAATTCTGATCCACGGATGATATGTTTTACTTCTAATTACTACCTAGGTGTATCTTTTTTTTTCCGGCTTTATTGTGGTATAATAGACAAAATTGTAAGAGAACAGTGCGTGACATGATGGTTTGCTGTGTATACACGTCATGGAAGGATACCCACCACGGAGTTAATTAACAGGGCTCTCATCTCAGATATTTATCTTTGCTTGTTTGTTTCTTTGGCGAGAACACTTAAGTTCTGGGCTCTTCGCAAATTTCAATTATACACACAGTATTATCAACTACAGTCACCACGTTACACATTAAATCCATAGACCTTATTCATCTTATAACTGAAAGTTACCAGCCTCCCTATTTCTCCCACCCTCCAGCCCCTGGCGACCACCACTCCACACTCTGGTACCAGAGATTTCTTTTATAGCTATGTTCNCGGACTTTGATAAAGTCTTCAAAACAAGAACGTGTTACTACGTAGCAGCTCGGAAAACAGCTTATGATATCATGCCCCCCTATAAAAACGCTGAGTATAAACTTCTGTATGTACTCTGACTGTAACTTTATAAAAATCTTTACGCATCTGGACAAGGACAGGAAGGAAACACAAAACAGTAAAAACTAAATTTTAAAGTCTCGAGGAGATTATTGTTCAATTAATGTTGAATAGCATTTTCTGGATTTGGCCTGTTTTAGAGCCTTCTTGCCCTGTCAGGAGCTTGAGTACCAAGAAAGTTCCACATGGAACTTGAACTCAGACAGAGAAACCAGCCCTACCTGTCCTGAGGAGAACAAAGTCCAATGACTTCCGGAAGGAAGAGTGTTTCCGGAAATAGGAAAGGCAGAAAGCTCTGGGCGACATTCCAGTCATTTCTCCTGATCTATGAAAGGAGGATATTCCCTGGGGCTCCCTGACTTTGTTTCCTAGGGAAGAACTGATGACTTTTTTACATAAGGGGCCAAGAAGGGGCTTAGAAGGGGCTTAAGGGGCGGAGAAGAAAGAGATTCAGATTGAGGATGGAAGACTTAGTTAGGTGGCGAATCAAATTGGGGTGCCAGCAAGGGGTGCTAGGCCAGACATCCTATCTGAGAGGTTGTGGATCCGCTTTTTATTGCTACTCGGACGGAGTGATGGCTGAGTCACCAGGCACGAGCGAAGCCATTACATACACTTTAAACGGTAGCGAAGTCAGTATTTCTGCGGCTAGTATCCTACTGCTTCTTTAAATCTAAGGTGGCTAATTTTAAGGTGGCTGGATACAGCAAACCTCAACGGGAGTGATCGAAATGATAATGGAAGTACATACTCCAATTGCGTCTATGGGGAAATGGAAAAATTTATCTTCCGTCAACCAACAGGAGAAAAGAAAGAAATTACTCTCCTTTCAGTGGCTCTCGAGGGCACTCTGCTGTGCCCAGCTAAATAATAAATAAATAATAAATAAAG
>NC_048234.1:7247629-7251905 GCF_002007445.2 Ailuropoda melanoleuca | reverse complement strand
GTCTCTATCTCTGTCGAATAAATAAAATCTTTAAAAATAAATAAATAAATAAATAAATAAATAAATAAATAAATAAAATATTTCAACTTTTCAAAGTATTTTCTTTCAAAACTGTCTATGGTTAAGAAATGAGTTTGGTATTTTAAATTTATTGACGTTTCACTGTGTGTTGTGCTGGGGGTAGGCACTAAATTTAAAATTGTCTTCTGGTAGTCTAGTAGTCTAGGTCATGTCAGAGGTTTAAAGTACATAGTTAGTTTAACTTTAGTGTTCATATCCTAGAAATCCCGATTTGAATTTTTGTCTATTTGATAAAGTTTACAGAAGTGTGTTTTTTTCCCTACTACTATGATGATGTTGTCAATTTCTCTTTAAACACTGGCATATTTAAAAATTTCTCAGGGGCACCTGGGTGGCTCAGTTGGTTAAGCATCTGCCTTTGGCTCAGATCATGATCTCAGTGTCCTGGGATCAAGCCCGAGTTGGGCTCCCTGCTCAGTGGGGAGCCTGCTTTCTCCCTATCCCTCTGCTCCCCCCCACCCCGCTCACTCGCTGTCCTGCTCTCTCTGAAATAAATAAAATCTTTAAAAACATAAAATAAAAAAGTTAATTTCATAGATACCAATATATTCTTGTTTTAAAAGATTCAAATGGTGTGTGTATATAGATAGATAAGATCTGCCCTCCTCCCACCCCTGGGTATCACTGTGAACAGTTTGACTTATATTCTGGAAGATTTTTTTCTGTGTATGTATACCTATTTTTTAAAATAAAAATGCAAATATGCTGCCTGATTGTTTCATAGTGTGCTTAAAAACAACAACAACAACAAAAAACTAAGTGTACGTCCTGGACATCTTTCCATGTCAGTTCATACAGAATTTTATCTTCTCTTTTCTGCTTTGCATTGCATTTTATCGTATTTCATGAGTGTTGCACAATTAACCACGCCCCCACTGATGGAGGTTTATGCTGTTTCCATCCTTTTTGGCATTATAAACTATAATGCCCTGAAAACCCCTGTACCTACAAGCGTTTCTTTCAATTAGATGCCTTAGTGTATCTCGGTTGATAGCAAGCTCATTTAAAATTCAATAGAAATTGTCAAACTCTATCCCTTGAGGCTTTCAGATGCGCTAAGGGGATTAGGTGTCTGTTTTCTCCACGCTTGGAAAATACTTGATGTTATCAATATTTGACATTTTTGCAAACCTGATGTTTGGAAAAAAATGCTTTCAATCTGCCTGTTCTTGAATTTGAGTGAGTTGAATATATTTCATGTGCTTATTGACGGTTTTTCTCCTTCGAATTATCCTGCTGCTTAGGTCATGGACTTTTAATCCTATTGTTTATACAAGTCCTTTTAATAACTTTGTCTGAATACACATTTCAAGTGTTTTCTTTCAATCTACTGTTTGATTTTTAAATTTCTTTTAATTTTTTTTTCCCCATGTAGCATTTTAAACTTTTTAAGAGGCCAAATACGTCAATTTTTATTTCTCCTCTGGCTTCCGTAACATGCTTGGAAAGGCCTGTCTTACTCCAGAGTATAAAACGATTCTGTTTTCTAATATTTTATAGATTTCCTTAGCTCTTTAATCCATATGGATATTTTTAAAGACTCATAAAATAGCTGAATTCATTCACTGCCAAAAGGACGTCAATTTTCCCAACACACTTTTCATCACGTATCTTATGGCTAATTTGAATAGCCACCATTATTAGTTTAATAACTAGAGATTAAATTCATATATACATAAATGTGTGTGAGTACGTGTACACACACACACACACACACACTCAATTCTGATCCACGGATGATATGTTTTACTTCTAATTACTACCTAGGTGTATCTTTTTTTTTCCGGCTTTATTGTGGTATAATAGACAAAATTGTAAGAGAACAGTGCGTGACATGATGGTTTGCTGTGTATACACGTCATGGAAGGATACCCACCACGGAGTTAATTAACAGGGCTCTCATCTCAGATATTTATCTTTGCTTGTTTGTTTCTTTGGCGAGAACACTTAAGTTCTGGGCTCTTCGCAAATTTCAATTATACACACAGTATTATCAACTACAGTCACCACGTTACACATTAAATCCATAGACCTTATTCATCTTATAACTGAAAGTTACCAGCCTCCCTATTTCTCCCACCCTCCAGCCCCTGGCGACCACCACTCCACTCTCTGGTACCAGAGATTTCTTTTATAGCTATGTTCAGTGTCTTGGGGCAAGCCTATTCTTGTTGTCGGTTTTCAACAATTTCTGGAATTTTTGTTCTTAAACTGAGATTTAAATAGTCAGCTTTCATTTAAAGTCCTAAAATTCCGGGAGGATGGCATGTATAATTTGTAGATTAACTCATACTAGAAACAAGTCTCTTGATAAATCACTACTTAGGAAATCAAGGATAAGAATGGTAATTGGGTATATACCTGGAGTTTTTGTCCAGAAGGAAGTATATTAAATCCACTTGGCCAAGTGGGCATGTATGTTGGAGCAGGGGAAGGGTGGAGGGTGGGGTTGGGGGGTAGGAGGAGGGAGCTTTTAGGCTGTAACAGCAACGGCCATCCTGACACAGCAGAACCAATGGGTCAGATGTGGCCTCCATCAGTTATTAGTTATGTTACTCTGACCAAGTTGCTTTGACCCTAAGCTTCTTCATCTATAAAATGGGGATAACCACAGGTGTCCCGTAGCATTCTGTAAGAATTAAGTGAGATCATAATAGTGCTACAGATAACAGGTTCTCATTAACTCCTAGTCCTCTTCGCTCCCCCTGTGATGAGGGGTCAGTCCTATCTGGTAAACAGGTCGTTCCCAAAGAGCAGATCACAAAAAGCAGCTTCCAAAGGTATCAGGTGACTGTGCCCCCTTTTCCTTTTTATTCTTGACCGAAAAGGCGTGAAAAGCTTACTGAACACCAGTCACCACTGAATAAGTACCCAACACAACTCGGAGCTAGTCCAATTACAGGGGCAAGCATTCACTCCCATATGGAAATTGGACTCGAGTTAAGCTTGGTACATTGTAGGCGCTCCAGAAATATTAGCTACCAAAAAGATTTATAACCAGTGGTCCCTCACTTGGAGATTTACTCTAAACAATGGGTATCCTATAAAACAATCCTGGGGAATTAAAAAGGCTATGAGCATTAAGATTTTCATAGTAATGTTATTTATAATGTGAAAATTAAAACTGGTTTCATTTTCCAACCCGAGTGGAAAAGGTTTAACAAGTGACAATATACTCACTTGACGGACTTTGATAAAGTCTTCAAAACAAGAACGTGTTACTACGTAGCAGCTCGGAAAACAGCTTATGATATCATGCCCCCCTATAAAAACGCTGAGTATAAACTTCTGTATGTACTCTGACTGTAACTTTATAAAAATCTTTACGCATCTGGACAAGGACAGGAAGGAAACACAAAACAGTAAAAACTAAATTTTAAAGTCTCGAGGAGATTATTGTTCAATTAATGTTGAATAGCATTTTCTGGATTTGGCCTGTTTTAGAGCCTTCTTGCCCTGTCAGGAGCTTGAGTACCAAGAAAGTTCCACATGGAACTTGAACTCAGACAGAGAAACCAGCCCTACCTGTCCTGAGGAGAACAAAGTCCAATGACTTCCGGAAGGAAGAGTGTTTCCGGAAATAGGAAAGGCAGAAAGCTCTGGGCGACATTCCAGTCATTTCTCCTGATCTATGAAAGGAGGATATTCCCTGGGGCTCCCTGACTTTGTTTCCTAGGGAAGAACTGATGACTTTTTTACATAAGGGGCCAAGAAGGGGCTTAGAAGGGGCTTAAGGGGCGGAGAAGAAAGAGATTCAGATTGAGGATGGAAGACTTAGTTAGGTGGCGAATCAAATTGGGGTGCCAGCAAGGGGTGCTAGGCCAGACATCCTATCTGAGAGGTTGTGGATCCGCTTTTTATTGCTACTCGGACGGAGTGATGGCTGAGTCACCAGGCACGAGCGAAGCCATTACATACACTTTAAACGGTAGCGAAGTCAGTATTTCTGCGGCTAGTATCCTACTGCTTCTTTAAATCTAAGGTGGCTAATTTTAAGGTGGCTGGATACAGCAAACCTCAACGGGAGTGATCGAAATGATAATGGAAGTACATACTCCAATTGCGTCTATGGGGAAATGGAAAAATTTATCTTCCGTCAACCAACAGGAGAAAAGAAAGAAATTACTCTCCTTTCAGTGGCTCTCGAGGGCACTCTGCTGTGCCCAGCTAAATAATAAATAAATAATAAATAAAG
>NC_048234.1:7231999-7244785 GCF_002007445.2 Ailuropoda melanoleuca | reverse complement strand
GTCTCTATCTCTGTCGAATAAATAAAATCTTTAAAAATAAATAAATAAATAAATAAATAAATAAATAAATAAATAAAATATTTCAACTTTTCAAAGTATTTTCTTTCAAAACTGTCTATGGTTAAGAAATGAGTTTGGTATTTTAAATTTATTGACGTTTCACTGTGTGTTGTGCTGGGGGTAGGCACTAAATTTAAAATTGTCTTCTGGTAGTCTAGTAGTCTAGGTCATGTCAGAGGTTTAAAGTACATAGTTAGTTTAACTTTAGTGTTCATATCCTAGAAATCCCGATTTGAATTTTTGTCTATTTGATAAAGTTTACAGAAGTGTGTTTTTTTCCCTACTACTATGATGATGTTGTCAATTTCTCTTTAAACACTGGCATATTTAAAAATTTCTCAGGGGCACCTGGGTGGCTCAGTTGGTTAAGCATCTGCCTTTGGCTCAGATCATGATCTCAGTGTCCTGGGATCAAGCCCGAGTTGGGCTCCCTGCTCAGTGGGGAGCCTGCTTTCTCCCTATCCCTCTGCTCCCCCCCACCCCGCTCACTCGCTGTCCTGCTCTCTCTGAAATAAATAAAATCTTTAAAAACATAAAATAAAAAAGTTAATTTCATAGATACCAATATATTCTTGTTTTAAAAGATTCAAATGGTGTGTGTATATAGATAGATAAGATCTGCCCTCCTCCCACCCCTGGGTATCACTGTGAACAGTTTGACTTATATTCTGGAAGATTTTTTTCTGTGTATGTATACCTATTTTTTAAAATAAAAATGCAAATATGCTGCCTGATTGTTTCATAGTGTGCTTAAAAACAACAACAACAACAAAAAACTAAGTGTACGTCCTGGACATCTTTCCATGTCAGTTCATACAGAATTTTATCTTCTCTTTTCTGCTTTGCATTGCATTTTATCGTATTTCATGAGTGTTGCACAATTAACCACGCCCCCACTGATGGAGGTTTATGCTGTTTCCATCCTTTTTGGCATTATAAACTATAATGCCCTGAAAACCCCTGTACCTACAAGTGTTTCTTTCAATTAGATGCCTTAGTGTATCTCGGTTGATAGCAAGCTCATTTAAAATTCAATAGAAATTGTCAAACTCTATCCCTTGAGGCTTTCAGATGCGCTAAGGGGATTAGGTGTCTGTTTTCTCCACGCTTGGAAAATACTTGATGTTATCAATATTTGACATTTTTGCAAACCTGATGTTTGGAAAAAAATGCTTTCAATCTGCCTGTTCTTGAATTTGAGTGAGTTGAATATATTTCATGTGCTTATTGACGGTTTTTCTCCTTCGAATTATCCTGCTGCTTAGGTCATGGACTTTTAATCCTATTGTTTATACAAGTCCTTTTAATAACTTTGTCTGAATACACATTTCAAGTGTTTTCTTTCAATCTACTGTTTGATTTTTAAATTTCTTTTAATTTTTTTTTCCCCATGTAGCATTTTAAACTTTTTAAGAGGCCAAATACGTCAATTTTTATTTCTCCTCTGGCTTCCGTAACATGCTTGGAAAGGCCTGTCTTACTCCAGAGTATAAAACGATTCTGTTTTCTAATATTTTATAGATTTCCTTAGCTCTTTAATCCATATGGATATTTTTAAAGACTCATAAAATAGCTGAATTCATTCACTGCCAAAAGGACGTCAATTTTCCCAACACACTTTTCATCACGTATCTTATGGCTAATTTGAATAGCCACCATTATTAGTTTAATAACTAGAGATTAAATTCATATATACATAAATGTGTGTGAGTACGTGTACACACACACACACACACACACTCAATTCTGATCCACGGATGATATGTTTTACTTCTAATTACTACCTAGGTGTATCTTTTTTTTTCCGGCTTTATTGTGGTATAATAGACAAAATTGTAAGAGAACAGTGCGTGACATGATGGTTTGCTGTGTATACACGTCATGGAAGGATACCCACCACGGAGTTAATTAACAGGGCTCTCATCTCAGATATTTATCTTTGCTTGTTTGTTTCTTTGGCGAGAACACTTAAGTTCTGGGCTCTTCGCAAATTTCAATTATACACACAGTATTATCAACTACAGTCACCACGTTACACATTAAATCCATAGACCTTATTCATCTTATAACTGAAAGTTACCAGCCTCCCTATTTCTCCCACCCTCCAGCCCCTGGCGACCACCACTCCACACTCTGGTACCAGAGATTTCTTTTATAGCTATGTTCAGTGTCTTGGGGCAAGCCTATTCTTGTTGTCGGTTTTCAACAATTTCTGGAATTTTTGTTCTTAAACTGAGATTTAAATAGTCAGCTTTCATTTAAAATCCTAAAATTCCGGGAGGATGGCATGTATAATTTGTAGATTAACTCATACTAGAAACAAGTCTCTTGATAAATCACTACTTAGGAAATCAAGGATAAGAATGGTAATTGGGTATATACCTGGAGTTTTTGTCCAGAAGGAAGTATATTAAATCCACTTGGCCAAGTGGGCATGTATGTTGGAGCAGGGGAAGGGTGGAGGGTGGGGTTGGGGGGTAGGAGGAGGGAGCTTTTAGGCTGTAACAGCAACGGCCATCCTGACACAGCAGAACCAATGGGTCAGATGTGGCCTCCATCAGTTATTAGTTATGTTACTCTGACCAAGTTGCTTTGACCCTAAGCTTCTTCATCTATAAAATGGGGATAACCACAGGTGTCCCGTAGCATTCTGTAAGAATTAAGTGAGATCATAATAGTGCTACAGATAACAGGTTCTCATTAACTCCTAGTCCTCTTCGCTCCCCCTGTGATGAGGGGTCAGTCCTATCTGGTAAACAGGTCGTTCCCAAAGAGCAGATCACAAAAAGCAGCTTCCAAAGGTATCAGGTGACTGTGCCCCCTTTTCCTTTTTATTCTTGACCGAAAAGGCGTGAAAAGCTTACTGAACACCAGTCACCACTGAATAAGTACCCAACACAACTCGGAGCTAGTCCAATTACAGGGGCAAGCATTCACTCCCATATGGAAATTGGACTCGAGTTAAGCTTGGTACATTGTAGGCGCTCCAGAAATATTAGCTACCAAAAAGATTTATAACCAGTGGTCCCTCACTTGGAGATTTACTCTAAACAATGGGTATCCTATAAAACAATCCTGGGGAATTAAAAAGGCTATGAGCATTAAGATTTTCATAGTAATGTTATTTATAATGTGAAAATTAAAACTGGTTTCATTTTCCAACCCGAGTGGAAAAGGTTTAACAAGTGACAATATACTCACTTGACGGACTTTGATAAAGTCTTCAAAACAAGAACGTGTTACTACGTAGCAGCTCGGAAAACAGCTTATGATATCATGCCCCCCTATAAAAACGCTGAGTATAAACTTCTGTATGTACTCTGACTGTAACTTTATAAAAATCTTTACGCATCTGGACAAGGACAGGAAGGAAACACAAAACAGTAAAAACTAAATTTTAAAGTCTCGAGGAGATTATTGTTCAATTAATGTTGAATAGCATTTTCTGGATTTGGCCTGTTTTAGAGCCTTCTTGCCCTGTCAGGAGCTTGAGTACCAAGAAAGTTCCACATGGAACTTGAACTCAGACAGAGAAACCAGCCCTACCTGTCCTGAGGAGAACAAAGTCCAATGACTTCCGGAAGGAAGAGTGTTTCCGGAAATAGGAAAGGCAGAAAGCTCTGGGCGACATTCCAGTCATTTCTCCTGATCTATGAAAGGAGGATATTCCCTGGGGCTCCCTGACTTTGTTTCCTAGGGAAGAACTGATGACTTTTTTACATAAGGGGCCAAGAAGGGGCTTAGAAGGGGCTTAAGGGGCGGAGAAGAAAGAGATTCAGATTGAGGATGGAAGACTTAGTTAGGTGGCGAATCAAATTGGGGTGCCAGCAAGGGGTGCTAGGCCAGACATCCTATCTGCGAGGTTGTGGATCCACTTTTTATTGCTACTCGGACGGAGTGATGGCTGAGTCACCAGGCACGAGCGAAGCCATCACATACACTTTAAACGGTAGCGAAGTCAGTATTTCTGCGGCTAGTATCCTACTGCTTCTTTAAATCTAAGGTGGCTAATTTTAAGGTGGCTGGATACAGCAAACCTCAACGGGAGTGATCGAAATGATAATGGAAGTACATACTCCAATTGCGTCTATGGGGAAATGGAAAAATTTATCTTCCGTCAACCAACAGGAGAAAAGAAAGAAATTACTCTCCTTTCAGTGGCTCTCGAGGGCACTCTGCTGTGCCCAGCTAAATAATAAATAAATAATAAATAAAGCCAGGTATAGCCTTATTTATTCTAAATTTCTGGGAATAAATGATGCACAGCATTTGGAGATGCTCGTAGTTTGCCTGGGAATAAGATCTGAGACTGGTTAAGTGAAGTTTGACTTACTAGTTATTCTGGACGACATCAGCAGAGAAGTTAGTGCAAATTACTCATTAAAAACAAAGAAATGCTACCTCTTATAAAGTTGAACATCTAAGCACTGAAACAGGAAGGCTGTAAAACAATTACTTGGCTAATAGTTGTTGGCTTTTTTTTTTTAATCCTATTTATGTCCATCAAAAGCTTTTAACTCCCCCACGTTTGTCTCTTGTGCAATTCACATGTCACCAGGTCACGTTATCCCTTCCCATAGGGGGACAGGGACTTCTTTCTGTACAAGAAACCATCAATAATTCTGCAAAGCTCTTTCCCTCACAAATGGCATGAATCATTTTATCAGTAGGGAAACAAAGGCCCGGTGAGCAGGGTTGACTCCTATCCCAACGTCATGGAATTGGAAGGAATGTGATGGGCTCGCCCTCAACGGCCCTGCCCAGGGGAGAGCATGAGTGGATCTGGGAACGCAGACACCTGTGAAATGCACCTGCTGGTTCCTCCTTCCGGATCTGGGCAGAAATGCAAGCTAGCTGGTAACCATCTGTTAGATGGCCACTGAGTTCTTGCTATTAACAGGGAAATAGAGGCGATGAGAGACCACCTGATGCGCCAGCATCTTCTATTCACATTTGGCTTCCCTACAGTATATAAAAGTCAGACCCCGGGGCTAAGCGCTCCTAGTTTGGCCATGTGCTTCTGTTTCTCTCCAATTTAATTCAACTAGATTAGAATCCTTCCAATCTGGTTCAATCCAACTTGACCAAGTCTTCCTGACTGTGCCTGCCACATGCTATAGCAGAGAACAGATGAATGCTACTCCTCCTGGTCTCGAAAAACTTAATTTTTTTAAAGGACTCCAGGCACACTAAATTGGACTAATTATAATCCTTGATTCATGTTAATTGCCACATAGGATCATCGAGCCCTGAATGAACACTGTTTAATTAATTTGCTTAATAATAAATATGCAGGCACCCACTGCCTAACCTAAGAACTCCACCAGCAACTGTTTCCTAAGCTTGGTCTATACCCTACCTCCTCACCTAGCCTCCCTTCTCCAGAGGAACTCCTTTTCTGAATTTTGCATTTATACTCTCTCCTCCCCTTGCTGTTCTAGTTTTAATACACAGCACCTATGCCTAAAAATATATTAAAAAAACATAGATTGCTGGGGTACCTGGGTGGCTCAGTGGGTTAAGCATCTGCCTTAGGCTCAGGTCATGATCCTGGGGTCCTGGGATCGAGCACTGCATTGGGCTCCCTGCTCAGTAGGGTGTCTGCTTCTCTCCCTCCCTCTGCCCCTTACCCCCCTACTTGAGCTCTCTCTTGCTCTCAAATAAAATCTTTGAAAAACCCAGATGGTTTACTTTTCTTGCTTTTGGGTAGTCTTCGGGGGAAGAATAAAATGTATCTGCAATACATATTTAATGATGCCCTCTTTATGCCAATCACGGTTCTACATGCCGGGGAGGAAAGCAGTGAAAACAAACTAACGAAAATCCTAGCCTCTACAGCAGACAAATAACAAACAAGTAACCAATCAAATGTTTAATAGACCTGATTAACGTAAGAGCTATGGATAAAAAGAAGATAGGTGGGTGGTCGGGGCTCTTGTCCCAGTGATGAAGATGGTGAGGGACAGCCGCCCAGTATGGGAGTACATCTCACGCAGCTGGGATGGGAGGGAACAGCTATGGTCTCAAGCAGGTGGCCTGAGCCAGACCCCAAACGCTCCTTTGGCTTTTAAAAAAGATTTTAAATTCCCACTTAGGAATGAAAATGCACTCATCTTTTAAGGTCCTGCTCATTGCGTTCTCATGTGCATTTCTGAAGGCACAGTCTGCTGGAACCATGCACAGAGCAATGGAAGGTCGACTCTAAGACTCCATGTGAGGATGGGGAAGGTTCCTTTCCTGCTCCCCAAGTGTATACCCAGCCCCCAGCTTCTCGTAACATCCACTGCAAGGGAAACACGGAAGACATAGCTGTCGAAGGAATGAATGAATAAATATGTAATGCACACACAGCATTTTCCAGGTCGCCTGCGACCTTCTTGAGGACAGGATTACAATCCTACAAAGATTATCCCTGGGGTGTTGGGGGGGGCAATGATGCCTGATACTAATTAGTAACAGAGATCCAAGGAGTGAAAGGGTGAGTTGGCATCTAAGTAAGCAGCCAGGAAGGAAAATCATCAGAGTGCTTACCTGGGTGGGGAGGAGGGGGGGGAAAGGCCTGCCAATAACCTACCTAAGAGATTCACCCCATCAAAGAATTCACTGTTGCAAACTGTGAGCTCCTCTCTGTTCAGAGCAGAATTTTCCACAACGTGTTTATCCAGCTAAGCCTGCCCCGTGGGATGCTGTGTGAATAAAGGTGAAACAAGTTTGGGAATCACCTCTTTTTAAAAGTTCACAATATAGGGGCACCTGGGTGGCTCTGTGAGTTAAGCACCTGCCTTCGGCTCAGGTCATGATCCTATGATTTCAGCGTCCTGGGATCAAGTCCCTCATTGGGCTGTCTGGTTGGTGGGGAGTCTGCGTCTCCCTCTACCCCTTCCCCTGCTAGTGCTCTCTCTCGCTATTAAAAATAAATTCTAAAAATCTTAAAGTGTTCACAATATACATCGGAACTAGTAAGGTCTTCCAGAAATCCTGCAGTTAAAGATCCAGTGTATTTTTCAGCATACTCTGCCTCCCTTTTGTTAAAAATGTCCTGCCTCACTGATGTTAAGGTCCTGGGGAATCAGTCTTTGTGGACCACCATGGGGAAAACACTGGGACTGTGGCCACATAATCCATATTAAGGGAAAAGTTCTGCAGAACAAAGTCTGCAGGACAGAGGGATGGTGGAGGTAAGGAAGGTAGGAAATGCCATATTAGAAGGTGGGGTCATAGGTGGAGTAATGTGCCCCCCCAAAAAATATCTACGTCCTAATCCCTGGGACCTATGAATAGGTTACTTCACATAGTCCTATGGACTGAATTGTGTCTCGCCCCTCCCTCTCCAAATCTGTATGTTGAATCCCTAAACCCCAGTGGGATGTATTTCCTTTGGGAAATATTAAGTTTAGATGAAGTCATGAGGGTGCCCCCCCCCCCGAAAGGGATTCTTGCCCTTTTGAATAAGAGAACCAGAGAGCTCACCCTTTCCCACCCCCAACTCTCCTCTTCCTCTTTCCTTCTGCAGCCGTGGTATCTCCTGCGTCCTGTGTTGGGTTCCTAACCAGCTGACCTTAACATAGGGGGATTAGCCTGAATGAGCCCAAGGAAATCACAAGATTCTTACATGCCCAAGAGAGACAGGGATTTGAAATTGCTACACTGTTGCCCTGTGGAAGACAGAAGGGACCATGAACCAAGGGATGTAGGCACCTCTAGAATCTAAAAGACAAGGAAACAGACTCATTTGAAAGTCTCCAAAAGGAACACAGCCCTGCTAACACCTGCATTTTAGTCCAGTGAGACCCTTCTCAGACTCCTGACCTCCGTAACTAGAAAATAATAAATTTGCGCTGTTTCAAGCCACTGACTTTGTGGCAATTTGCTAGAGGAGGCGGACAGCACTGCTGCTGAGAAAGGAATGAGTGGCAAAGAAAGAAATTAGTGCAGCTAGGAACAGCTTGTACAGACACACCCAGAGTGAAAATGAGCCCTTCGCTTCCTTCTATTCTGCTTGCATCCAGGAGAAATTCCTGAAAGATCTCGATAGAGCAAGTTTTCCCCAAATTTTAAAAATAATCTCCCGGTCATTTCAATAATGAGGTGGAATGGAGGAATGGTTAAGACACTGGCGCTCAAGGAGGCTTCCCACGAAAAAGGGGTCTTCAATGAAATACCGAAGCAATGCAAGCACACGTGAACAATTATCTTGGAATATCGTGTTAATTATGAAGACGACAGGTGTGATTCACTTATCCACTCAAGAAATATGTATTGAACACCTGCTGTATGTCCAGATCCCTGAGAACACAACAGTCCGAAAATGGCACGGTTAATGGTTTTAGGAAGCTTCTCGTTTTCAAATGTGACAAAAATACTCAAGGCCATTCACTTGGGAAAAAAATATCAAATCTTTGGGCTGGAAGCAATTGCAGATTCAACCAGAGTCAGCCACTGCCTCTCCAGTGCCTTCTCTGCGTGTGTTTTGGCTTCTTTTGGCTGAGGCCCCAGGTCCAGGGGTCCCTGCACCTGAGCACCAGTCAGCCTGCCCGCTGAGCTCCCCCCTCCTCCTCCCCCGAGAGCCCAAAGAGCAGCTCCCATGTTCTTCTTCAAAGCATGTGCTGGCTTCTACCCCAGGTGACCCAGCATTCATGTTCCTGGTACACCCCCTTCTCATTCCGAGTCTCCTCTTTCATGCCTAAAATGCGAGTTTTGCATTTTGAGGCATCTTTGGGCCACCCAGAATCTCGAGAGCTTGATGGGATATTGGAGGGGCCGGCAGAGAGTGTTGGTCAAAGGCTCCTCAGGCTGAAGACAGAGAAAATACAGGATTGCTTGTTCCATTTGGATTTTCAGATAACAGTATGTCCCTATTTTGGCAACATGCCAAAAAATTATCCATTGTTTATCTGAAATTCAAATACAACTGGGCAGCCTGTGTTTTTACTTATTAAATCTGACAGCCCTATATTTGTGGGAGTAGGAGGCAAGATCATGGTGGATACCAGAGTCTGCCTTTGCAGACAGAAGAGGAGGCAAAAAGCAAAAGAAATATAGTTCTCTTGAAGGGAAATCCATGAATGGACCTCTCTCCTTTTGATCCTTTGTGGGTGGTGTGCGTGTATAGATCCATACATCGGAGTCTGAGTTTTGTTGACACAAGGATTCTGGTACTGAGGGAAACTGGTGACAGCGATACTGATTACGGTGAGAATTTTTTAGAAAGCAAAAAAGTGATCAGTCTAAAAGTAATACTACTTCCTACCTTTCTATAAATTGTCTACCCTTTATGTCCAACAGCTACACAGCCCCATCACAATTTTGTTTGTTCCCAGTCTTTGTGCGTCTTCATAAAACAATAAAATGTTATGAAAGGGTCTGTGGGATCACCTAGTCCAAATCTGATATTTACAGGTTAAGTAACCGAGACTCAGAGAGAGGAAGGGAGCAACCCAGGATCACGATCTGTCCCTAACAATATTTTTCCAGGGCTTACCACGTACCAGGCATTTTGAAAACGCTCTGCTTGTATTATCACATTCAATCCTTGCAACCGCTACATAATCACCACTATTGGGATGAAGCAAATTGCGGCAGAGTATTACGGCCCTTATCTAAGGTCAACGGAGTGCAGCTGGGAAGTAGGAACACCTGCCAAACACCCACTCAGGTTGTTTGGCTCCACATTCACACACTCAACCATGAAACCCCACAGCCTCTCAAATAAGAGGAGTTTCTATCATTAAATATGTGAATCCATGTAAAATGTCCCAGGTTACTGCTCCTGTTGCGTCATTTTGTCCTTAAGAACAAGGTCACGCGAACACAGTTTACAGAAAGCTGGGTGGACGCTGTTCCCACACACGTCAATTTCACAGTCAAACCGGTTATCTGTTCACTTATAAACAAGCCCCACAATGCGGGACGTCTTGCTGTGATCAGAGAACAATTTATTTGCATTTATTGTTTGAAATAATGTTAATTAGACACTTAACGCCAGGGTCTACCAGCCAAGCAAACACTGGCAGTGAGAGAGGGTTTTACGAATTTACACTAGGAGCAGCTCCTGAAAGCAAAGAAGAAAAAAGCCCAGGGAGCAGAAATCAAAACAGAGAAGAGGCTTTCCTCTCCATTGTTAAACAGAAAATAAACGATGTTCTCTTAGGAAGAGGCAGGCCCTCTCCCTAGCATGCTGCCTACCCAAGGTCTGAGCTGCGGCAGCTGGACTTTATGTAATTATATCCAGGAGGAATCATGGGGGTCTGCAACATGACATTTACTTAGTTTCACATACTGCTTGTTTTTTTCTGCTGTGTCTTTCAGGAGATTATCAACCCCTTGTATCTCTAGGGACCAAAGCACTTTGTCCATTTCCAGACCCCAGTTTGGCTGTTGATCAAAGGTGGAGGATTAAGCATGCCCATATCTGCGTTGATATCATGTCTTCCTGAATATCATGTGTTTCCTGTGATACAAAAACCTGTCCAAGCTTAAAAAAAAAAAGAAAAAAGAAAGATTAAAGAGAGAAAAAGACAAAGAAAGAAAAAGAGAACGAAAAAAAGATTAAAGAAAAAGAGAAAGAAAGAAAAAAGGAAAAGGAAAGAGAAAGAAAAAAAAAAAGAAAGAAAGCGAGTTGGCAATTGGTATTCTCAGAAGCTCTACGAGGGTCTACCTGGGACACACCAGGACTGCACTAGCCCATTAAAACAGGAATTAGGATTTGCCTCTCCTCTGCACTTTCCCGAAGGAACTGAGTTCCCTGTTTTGCAATTCTACTATCAAGTACTTCAAATCCTTTTAGAGACAAACCAGCCCTCCCCTGCCCCCTACACTAAACGCGCAAAGGGTGCGTCTTGAAATGAGCTCAGCTCCTTGCAAAAACAAATCTGCATCCTCTCTTCTTCAGAAAGGTGGCAGTGTTGCCTTGCGGTTTTGACCACAGTACAAAGCAGCGGCAAGGTCTCCGGCGGATTAACAGACGAACCAGCGCACCTCACCCGGGGAAAGGAGAGGAAGGACATAATCCACTGTGGAACCCAGTGCCCGGCAGGTTCACCCCGGAGCGTCAGGGCACTGAGGCTCGCGGCCCCATAAGCTCTCGAACGGTCATCGCCCTTCAACAGTACAGAGCCCTAGACAACCTCCAATGGACCCCACAGCCATCTAAAAGCCAGAAGCGTCTAAGGAACTCCCAGTGACCCTTACTTTCCAACATCCATTGTTGAAACATGAATCCCAAGTGAATACACTAAGTGGTCCCATTTAGAAAAGCTACGGAGAATCATCGTAAACGACGCCAGCATCCTACCAACACCTGTTACGGGGGAATGTTCACACAGGAGTTCTCAGAAAGGAATCCACCTTCTAAGTAGGAATTCTGCCATTGATTGAGTGGTTTGTTACCGCTTTTATAAAGCCGGTATCACACACAGTACTGCTGAGAAAGAACTTCAGGGCCCCAGTGTCTCCCTGTCTCAACGTGGAGACCCACGCGTTGGTACCTTCCGTGGGCGCCTACACCAACCCTTGCATGGCGAGCCGCTGGACTTCCCGGCTCTCCCTTCCACTCACCTTCACTCGGCGTCCTCTCTGAGAAGTTTCTCTACGCGCCACTAACAGAAATTTTGGGGGGAAATTCTCCATTTATAAATATCAGATGGTTTGGGAAAAAAAATTTGTGGCACTGGACTTTTTTTTTTCTACAGTGATGTCATCCTAAATACTTGGTGTGCTCCAAATTCGCTATTTTTACTTCCCCCAAGGGACTTTTTTGGGAAATACATTTGTTTGGATTCGCTACATTTTCAGTGACCCTGGTCTATTAATACACAGGTTTCATCTTCTCAGTTACAACTGATATTATGTAGCTTTCCCACTTGAAACCCCTTATTTGTTCATTTTCAATGTCCTTCCTTTCGGATGCGCCCCTCCAAAATTTCTATTCACAGATACAGAAGGAAAAAAAAATCAAATCAAAGAATTGGCCTATTCACAAACAAAAATGACATCCAACAATTCAAAGCATTGGAAACGGAAGACATTCGAGTTTCCCGCCCCCACCCCCACCCCCAAAGTCAAATAGAAGTCTTCACTTTCAAAGATGCGCTTGGGGGTGGGGGGGGGAGCAAAGTGGAAGGAGCCGCGGCGGGGAAACACTGGCTGGGAAGCCGTCTAGAGTGGCGAGCTGTAGTAGAGGAAAGTTAACGAGGAACGCTAAGCGACTTCGCCCTACCTGATCTGAACTTGCTCCTAATCAGCAAAGAATGCTCAGACCCCAGGAGTGTCATGTTGAGTCTCAACGAGCCGCTGGTCCCTTGGCCAGACGCCCCCTGTTTTCCACCAGGAACGGGCTCCCGGGAGCCCAGCGGAGCGCAGCTAACAACCCAGAATGCATCCAACTCTCCGGGAGCGCCCCTGGGTAGGAGGACCGCGGCGGCCAGCGGCCGAAACCGGTGTCCCCAGAAAGCTGGCGGCTCCCCCCTCGCGGCGCGGGGCTAACTGACTCGGAGCCGGCGGGACCCTCCTCCTGCGCCGAGTCGGGCCGGCAGCGGCGGCATCCCAGGCGTGCCCGGCTGATGTCATAGGCTGCCAGCGATCGCGGAGTATCGCCACCACGCCTTTATGAAGGGCCCAAGTTTGCCATCTGATACTTTTTTACTACTGACAGCAGCTCGGCCAATCAGGCGCGGCGAGCGGGGCCGGCGGCCGCCGGGGGAGCGGCGGGAGCGGGGTCCCGGCCGG
>NC_048234.1:7214402-7231899 GCF_002007445.2 Ailuropoda melanoleuca | reverse complement strand
TCCAGTTCTCTTAGCATAATCCCCGCCCCCACCCCCGGTCATCACTATCTTCTAGACCTCATCGTCTCCTCGTCCTCGGTGTCTGTCCCTTGTATCATCTCCTGTCTGTTTTCTCTTTTTTCCTTTCATATGTCTGACGAGCAACTTCAGAGGGAGCGTCTATTCCTCTTTCATCCACTCTCTGAAGGTGTGCGTAGGGATCTGTGCACGCCACTTTGGCGAGTGTCCTGGTTCGACACACAGCTTACACGCAGGCTTACTCAGGTGTTTTGACCCGCGATAGGAGAGAATGTGCTGGGGCAAGGGGGTGTCTGCGGCAGACCCAACACACAGGGCTTGTCCAAATGGGGCTGCGAGGACCTATAGCCTGGGTTGACTATAACCAGACAGCTGGGGAAAATATTCCATGTATTGGTTTCTAAAAATGTGAGTGGGCTCTTAGTAATTCCAAAAAACAAAAACAAACAAACAAAAAACTAAAACACAGTAATAGCAACACTCTTAAAACACAGTATGAGTCAACGGGGGGCAGATTCAGGATGTGGGATCTGAGCCTTATATATCTGGGTGGGGGGGCTTTAAAAAAATGAGTGCAAAATCGGAAATGGGATGGTTCGTGAAAGTGTGACTTTTGACCAAAATGGAGAAATGGAATGACAACTACCTGGAGCATGGAAGATGTGGATCTTTCGGTCAACTGACCAGAAATGGCAATGCAGAAACGCTTCCTACTTGCATCCAGGCTTCCCTTCCCACCTGGAACTCTCTAGAATTCCCAGCTACTCCCAGCACCCCCAGGGCCGGTGTCAGTGGGAGGAAGGACCCTGACACTAAAGTTTCATCAGCTTCATGGTAAATCCATCTCTGGGGCCAATAAAACATGTCTTCAAGCTGAACGAGGCTCTTATACCTCTGCCAACAAAGTCTGGTCTCCAGGAGGCTCCGTGACCCCCGGAACAACAGTAAAAATGCGTGCTACCAGTTACCAATTTAAGAAATTACCTATTTAAGGAATGCGGCCTCAGCCTATCAATTTTGCTTCGATTACAATTCCAGAATTAATATTTATTATGCACGGACTGTGTTCCAGCCCTGCAGGGGTTATAAAGATAACACAGACGTGATCCTGGACGGTGCTAGGGCATCCCCTAAGCTCCCAACACACCAGAAATCCAATGTCATTATTATGCTCCCACCAGAATGAAATCTCAGGTGGAACTCACGGGAGCCGCCCTGCTGATATAACCTGTTTTCTTTTGCAAAAGTGAATGTAGAAGGACTTTTGTCTAAGTTAAACAAAGGCTTTAAGGTAAACAAATATAGAGAAAGTAGTGTCTGTTGTATCTGTCCCAGCTCCTTGTCCCCCTGCCTGCCGGCGATGTTTCTTACCCTGTCCCCCTCTCTTGGCGCTTCTCCGCCCTAGCTCGTGCCCAAGGAAAGGGAATGCAGTTCCATCATTCTGCTTTAAAGCCACTGGGTTGAGCCACATTCACTAGAGGGCAGGGTCACTGCGTTAAAAAGTCAAGCATCCGTGTATTGCCTCTTCTTGGGCTTCTTCCTGGTTGCTATTACTGTTGAGAGGGCAGGGAGAAGCATAGATCAGAAGCAAAGAATGTGCATTCCGACATGTGTTTGTATTCCTTCGGCTCATTTGCACTGAATTTATGCAATGACTGTGTCCTTGGGGTCCAGGGTATATCCAAGAGGCTCGTGGCATGGCTGTGACTTGCTTGCCCTAAGGAATATGGAAGCTGGACATGTGTGTTGCATAGAGGGGGGCTCACAGCTGTCCTTCACTAGTGGATAGATGGAATTTGCTTCATGCCAGTTCTTCAGGTCCCTTACATTTTCCCCCTATACTTCGAGGGCACAGGAGGATGAATAATCTTTGTCCAATAGGACTTGTCAGTCTTTGTGCTTCTAGATTGTCTTGAGGGTTAGGCATTGTTGATCATTTCCTTTCTCTCAAAACTCCTTCCATATCTCTATGTCTGCCTGAAATTGTTTCCTTACGCCCTAGACCCATATAACCAAATGCCTCCTCCGCTAGACTGTCCCAAAAGAGCCCATTTGACAGATGAATGGATAAAGAAGATGTGGTACGTATATATACAATGGAATATTACTCAGCCATCAAAAAGAGAAATCTTACCATTTGTAATGACGTGCATGGAACTAGAGGGTGTTATGCTAAGCACAATAATCAGAGAAAGACAAGTATCATATGATCTCACTCATACGTGGGATTTAAGAAATGAAACAGATGAACATAGGGGAAGGGAGGGAAAAATAAAATAAGACAAAATCAGAGAGGGAGACAAACCGTAAGAGACTCTTAACTCTATGGAACAAACTGAGGGTTGCTGGAGGGTTGGTGGGGGGGGATGGGGTAACTGGGTGATGGGCTTTAAGGAGGGCACGTGATGTAATGAGCACTGGGTGTTATATAAGACTGATGAAACAATGAACTCTACCTCTGAAATTAGTAATACACTATATGTTAATCGATTAAAAAAAAAAGATCCCAACAGGTATAAAACCTCAACTTACCGCTTCCTCTCACCAAGTTTCCCTACAAAACCTACCCCTTTTCCTGCACTTCCTGTTGAGCGAATGGGCAGTTTCTTGGGAGCTAGCCCGCAATCCACCCCTGCATTCTGTCCCTCGTCAACCTGTCACCATGCCACATCCACTCTCCTGAATTCCTCTTGAACCGACCCCTTAATTTGTTCCCGATGCCTCTTCCTTACTTCCAGCCCTCCTTGCTTTTCTCCTGGTTTGTTCCAAGTGTCTCTTGAGCGGCTTCTAGTCTTCCCCAGCTCCAACCCGTCTTCTGTGTTGTCATCAAAGTGATGTTTCTAAATCATAGGGGGATCATTTCGCTCCCTGCCTAAATCCTTCCTTGTCTCCCTAGTGCCACACTCCGAAGAATGACACAGAAAGCTCCATGTTATTTGGCCCCATCAACTTGTACCTTATTTCCTGCCTTTCGATTTTATTCTGTACATACTAGCAATGACAAACAGTTTTACAAACACGGAGGCTTTTCTCTATTTTTCTTTTCCTAAGATGCTTCTTTTTACCTAGATGCCTTCTTTTCTCAGTCTTGAGACATCCTGCTTATAACTTCACAATCCAAGTCGGATGACCTTATTCAGAAAACCTTCCTTGACAGCTCAGGCAGAGACCATCACTCCCTCCTTGCTTTGCTACTTTCCTATCTTGTATGTACTTTTGTTATTGCATTTATCAGGGAGGATTATCAGTTACTTTTTAACACAAAAATCCTTCCACAAGTTTATGGGCCCCTGGGGGACAGAAACATTGTTTTCATTCATGCCCATATCCCACTATCTATTTTCCCTTTTAATTTTATGTTGCTAGTTCCCTGCATGACTCATCTTGTAACAAACTGCCCTTTGACATAATTTCTGATTGAATTATTACATATAGACTAGTGTTTCTTCTTGTTTTCTTTTTTTAATTTTCTACAAAGAGTTTATAAACTTCTTGAAGGCTTTGGCTACATCTTATTATTCTTTATATTTACCAAGGTGTCTTATACAGTGGCTTTCAAAGAGTAGATGGAACAGGGGTGGGTGGGATGATGCCTGGGGGGTGGGGACTGTTTTGTTCTGATTCACTCCATTCACTTTCCAGAGATGACGAAACCACTTCTGGTTCATTTGGTCTGATCTGGGAGCTTGCTTTTTCCTCCAAACCTTTTTTTCCCCCCTTGGCAACCAGTCACATTCTGTTTTCCTAACTCCTCACTTTGCTCCGCTCCCCTGCTGTCTCCCCCGCTCCCCAGAAAACAGAATGGAAGCCCATAAATCCCCGACCTGCTTCAGATGACCTGACAAGTCCTGTGTGCCTTGCCTCCTTAACCTGGGCCGCCTATTATGGCTAAGGAATGGTGAAGCACTACCCAGTGTGGGGTGGGAGTATGGGCAGCCGGGGGAGGGGGCAGCAGTACTATTCAGTGAGCCGCGATCATTCCAGAGCTTTCCAAACCTCTTCTTTACCTCATCCCACGTCTCCAGGGCTGCAAATGAGGCTGGAGAGTTCTGGGGGCACTGCGAGGGAAGGATATTTCCTCTCTGTCTGAAAACACCATGGCCCACTTGGGGAGTTCGAACAGGTTAACTAAAACTGACATCTGACTATTAAAATTAGGACATTCCAAGTCAGAATGCCTGAATAGGGAAAATCCCAAGTGCTATTAAAACCAGCTATAATAACAGTAAAGAAAATTCAGGGTGGGAGTCTTGTTAATCAACAATACCCTCGCTCATCTCAGGAACCCTGTGTCCAGTAAAAAGAAATTTAAAAAAAATCGTTCATGGGGCTCCTGGGTGGCTCAGTCAGTTAAGCGTCTGCCTTTGGCTCAGGTCATGATTCTGGGGTCCTGGGATTGAGTCAAACACCGGGCTCGCTGCTCAGCAGGGAGTCTGCTTCTCTCTCTCTCCCCTTCCCCCTGCTTGTGCTTTTTTTCTCTCTCTCTCTCAAATAAATAAAATCTTTAAAAAGAAATCATTCATTTCAGCCAAGGACCAAGGGATGTTTGGATCCACTGAATGCTTCTGCCGCAAAATTCCTTTTTATGAATATAAGTCGAATGGACATGAAGTTTCATAGAAATTGACCCGGGCATCTCTCAGACTTAAATCCACATGGTGCCAAGACGGGGGTTGCAATCCTTAGCATGACTCTTTTTGCAAGGTTTTTTGTTGTTGTTGTTGTTATTTTTTTTGGTTTTTTTCCCAAATCAAGACTGTTTTTAGCGCAGTTCTGGATTCACAACAAAACTGAAAGGACGGCCATTTCCCATGCACCTCCCGCCCCGACACGTGCAAGCCCCCCCGTCTCCCAAGAGTAGTCCATTTGCTACCACTGACGACCTAGGCTGATACACTGGAATCACTCACAGTCCAGAGTTTATATTATAGTTTGCTGCTGGTGCTGCACGCTCCCCGGGTTTGGAGGAACGTATAATGACACGGACGCACTATTGCACTATCGTATAAAATAGTCTCGGTGCCCTAAAAATCCTCTGGGCTCCACTTACCATTCTCCCCTGAGATTTTCCTGTGTCACAATGGCACTATTTTTATGCTTCAATTCATACATGCTTTTACCTTCTCGGAGCCCTTTTGTGTGTATTTCCCTTTGTGACCCTCGTACCCATCCTGTGAGGTATTGAAGACACTTTTTTTTGACAGCTGGAGTAGTGGGCTTAGAAGAGGAGAGCACCAAGTCATCAAATCTGTTCCTCCAGGTAGAAGACAGGTCTTCTGTGTGACTTCTCTTTAGGAGCTTTTTTCCGCCTCTGCTTTGACAGGGTACTCAGAAGCCTGTTCTTGTTTCCCTCTCTGGGGATATACATGCCCTGCCTTTGACAGGTGGGTTGTTGGTTTTGTTTTGTTTTTTAAATTCCTCTCAGTGGTCAGTATTCATGTCAGGGAACATTTAAACATCTCTATGTTGCTTCCTGGCTCATGCAGTATCTTCTTTCAGTAAGTTGCCAATTCCTGTTTTTCTTCTGGAAAATTCTTTATTATGAACTGACCTTGGTGCTGACCCATTCCATTAAAAAAAAGTCACACACGCTCTCATACACACACACACACACACACACACACACACACACCAGGATTTTGTTACATTACCACGGAAAGCTGAAGAATGGTAACTGTGTGTCTAAGGCTTTCCAGACATGGGGCTGGGGTTATCTTCCAGCCTGCTTGATAGGAAATTTGTTAAACATGACCACAGGAGGAGCCTAGAAGATTCAATAGAATTTACGTGTCTGCCGATGGGTTGGGCTCGGAAAGAAGTTTACTGAAACCTGGGGCTGTTGGCAGTGGAATTCTTCCTTTGCATACAGGGCCAGTGGTAGCATTTTGGCTCCTTATGGCAAAGGACTGGTTTCTGGAGTCAGATGCCTAAGTAGAATTCTGGGGCTCTACTGTTTATTACCTGTGTGACCTTGGGCAAGTTACTTAACCTCTCTGTTCTTTGTGTCTCAAGTTTCCTTGTCTGCGAGATGAGGATATCTAGGTCATAAAGTTATGGAGACGATTCAGCAGGTAAATATGTATAAAGCTCTCAGGACAAAGCCTGGCACGTGGGAAGTACCCCTCAAAAAGGAGAGTCATGATGATGACCATATGGTGGGGGTGATATAGGCATCAACCAACCCATTTATAGGTGAAGCTAGAGTGCAGAGAGGCTCATTATATTTTGAAGTGCTCTTGCTCCATATTAGCATCTGTGAATGGTGATCCTTTGGGAAGTAATTGTTTTCGGTGGTAGAAAGAGCTAGAGCAATTCCAAAGCAGAGGCAAGGTCAGCATTCTGGAAAACAGCCACCAGTGACAGGAAATCAGACTGTCCTTGCTAGAAATTAGTGCCTCCTCTTGGCTGGGTCTGGTACTGCAGGTGGGGGAGCGACCCCTGATTTGCAGGTTTGCATTGGCTGGCATCCGAGGTTTTTCTAAAGACTCCACTGGAAATATAAATGTGGAATGATCCTTGCTTAACAATGATATTCAGTTTTAAGTTCTGTTTTTGTCCTACTTTTTTTTAAAGAATCATTTATTGGTGGGAGAGAGAGAGAATGTGTGAGCATGGGGGGGGGCAGAGGGAGAGAGAATCCCAAGCAGACTCCCTGCTGAGCTTGGAGCCCAGTGCAGGGCTCGATCCCAGGATCCCGAGATCATGACCTGAGCTGAAACCAAGAGTCAGGCGCTTAACTGACTGAGCCACCCAGCTGCCCCGTTTTGGCTCTACTTGAAAAAGAAAACCAAAACCCTGCAGACTAATACCTACTTGGGTAGAACTCTGAGTACTTAGAACTAATGTTTCTAAAAATTTTGTGCCCTGTTTTTCTTGCTGTTGTCACTGTATTTGGGTTTGCTGATTGACAATTTTGAAGATAGACACACTATTGTACCTGCCAGGAAATAGAGCTGCATGTTAAATGCTGATAGACATAACCTATCATCGAAAACATTGCTGAATCTGGGCTACGACATACTTATTTAAATGTATTTATATGTACGTAAGTACACAACAGCATTAGCTAACATCAAGGGAACTCCAGGAATGTGAATGGTTTTGTTATCTCATTTAATACACACACTAGCCTTGGGAAGTAGTCCCAGTTTTATTCCCATTTTACAGACAGGGAAACTGAGGTTCAGAGGAGAGTTCCATCCTTAGACAAGGGGCTCTACTCCAGGTGCCATATCTCACAGAACCCCTTGCTTTGAAGCGCCTCCCTTGAAATTTTCTAAGTCTTGTGGTCAGCAATGCTACGTTGTCTAGAACCTCTGAGCCCAAATCAGACTGGATGGGCCCCCTGCCTGGTCTCTCTTGCTCTCTGGGGTGTTCTCAAACCCTCTTGCCCATGGTGGGGTTGACCAGATGCCCACCTAAGCTCTAGCACTGGAACTTAATGAGCGGTCTGTGGCCCCATCACTAGCCCTGATCACATCCTCTGACTGGTGTGTCATTAGGCTGCCAGAATCATGCTGACATGCCGATTTTGAGTGGCTCAAATTACTTGGGCAGGAGCCCCACAAAAAAACAATTTTTTTTCCCCAAAGTCCTGTAACTCCTAAGCCTTGCTTAGAGAAGTAAAGCAGTTTGAATAAAATCATCCAGCTGGGTAAGTGGCAAGGCTGTTATTTGACCTCCGGCATGTCAGAGGCACTCACGTGTTCATTTTTTATTTTTAAGATACCAGGAGTTGTGATTCATATACGTAAACTTTGCAAAAATGATCAATTCCCTCAGCCATATTAAGATGTGCAGAATGATCAAACGATTTTCCACAATTTTCTTTGGTCTCTGACCACCTTCCATGCTAGGCCTACCTTACGTAAGAATATGAACTTAACAGTGTCCTCACATTTATTTATGGGACACTGGAACTTCCCAGGAGTGAATTAATGGCTTGGGATGGGTATTACGGCCCCGGCCTTTACGCTGCACGTCACTGGTGTGGCTGGATCCTTGAAGAGACATAGATGGATTTTTAGAAATACCACCTCTGGGAACACAGTAAAGGCATTTCTGATGTCCAACAAAAGTGTCACCAACGAGAGAGAGAAAAAAAATACCACACTTACGTAAACATTCATGACAGCAGAATTTAAAAATTTCTGACATCTGTTTATTAAAGATTATAACTCACTTCAACGTCACACAGAATGAAACCCCTGAGCCAGACAATAAGCACAACATGCTGTTTATGATCATGCCGACAATAAAACTAGAAGACTTTACTATTTGTTCTTTCCTGGGTCGACTAGACAAATCATTTTTCTCCACGCCAGCCTTAGAAAGTTCCTGATTTTCTCTCTCCTTCTTATAAATAAAAACAGCACAGGGTGGGTAAATTTATCCCAATGCACTTTGCACTTTAAAAGCAACGTTCAGTTGGCATTGGTGCTGAGGTTCCTGAGTTTACAGCAGAGACAATGTATGTGTGTTTTTATTTTCCTTTAGGTTTGTAGAAGGGTCACCTCTAGCTCTTGCCAATAGTGGAAACTGTTCTTTTTACTTTTATTTATTTATTTATTTTTTAAAAAAGATTTTATTTATTTATTCGACAGAGAGAGAGACAGCCAGCGAGAGAGGGAACACAAGCAGGGGGAGTGGGAGACGAAGAAGCAGGCTCATAGCGGAGGAGCCCGATGTGGGGCTCGATCCCATAACACCGGGATCACGCCCTGAGCCGAAGGCAGATGCTTAACTGCTGTGCCACCCAGGCGCTCCCCTGTTCTTTTTATTTTTTTGAAAATTTTTTCTAATGTCTATCAGAAATCCATTTATTTTTCTTTATCGTCAGCCACCATGCCAGACCACACCAACATGCATTTCTTACTTAGACGGTGTTAATAGCCCCCTAAAGATTCTCCCCAACTCTCATTCTTGCCCCTCTGAAGTCCACTCTCGACATGGAAGTCAGAATGATCTTTTTAATATAAATCCATGTAAAGTGCTCCCTTGCTGAAAACTCTCCAGCAGCTTCCTAATGCCCTCAGTATACAACCAATCACCTCCTCGTGGCTATTATGGATGTCTTCTGATGGCTTCTCTTTCGTCCTCCTTATTGACTCCTTCTTCCTCTATCCCACCCTTCCCTTTGAAAGGCGCGGTGGAAGTGCACCAATATGGACAGAATTCATTGGCTCCTTTGCTCTTGACTTGCTGGTGTGTTCAGCTGATGGGGAGCTCCGGCATGGGCAGGAGGGAGGTGGGAGAGTGAGGTCAGGGTATTTGTTTCCCAGGGCCCCCCGACCCTCAGCATCCACTGAATGAAGGCTACACAGCTCTCTCCATTCAGCTGTCCCCTCCCCGCCCTGTGGGTCCTGGTGACCACTCCACCCTCCCCCCAGCACCATGTCTTTGTAAAGATTCCTATTACTGAACTCGCTTTCATTTGTCCCATATTCATGTGCCATCTGCTCATCGCTAACCTTAGAGTCCTCCAAGTCTGCCTTGGAGGGTGCCTACCCCACTCTTACCCCAGGTTTGCCTTGGTGACTCTCCTCCAGTCCCACTGGACTGTCCTCCTTTCCACACCCACCCCACACTCAGTTGCTGTCCTCACTGCCTGGAATACCCTCCTGCCAGACCTTAGCATGCCTGGGCTCCATTCACGGGAGTATCAGTTTCACAGAAAGATCTTCTCTGACTTTCTTACCTTAAGTAGCCCACTCCGCCCAAACACACTCTACCAATTTCTCCGTTCTGTTTTCTTCTTCTCTTATCGTTTACTGAAATGATCTTGTTGAGTTGTCTACTTTTTTGGGTCTCCGCTATGGGAATGTGAGCAGGAATCTTGTTTCTCCTGTGCCCCGACGGAACCCCAGTGCCTAGAACTGTGACTTGCACATGACAGATGCTCAGTAAATGGTTGCTAAGTGTTTGTTGAATGAATCCGGTTGGACTGTCTCATTCTACGGATGAGGAAGCTGAGATCACTGGAAACATCTTGTCTGGGTCCTCACATAGGGACTTGAACCAGGGATCCTGTGACCTAGGGCTGCCCTTCTCAGTTTTTTAATTCCTGTCTTATTTGTATCCTGTCTTTTCTGTAGAAAGGGGCCTCTTTTCTTTACTGTCTATTTACTGGATTTGTCTATTTTTAATATAATGAATACTTTCTTCTGAAGCATGGATTTTCTACTGTGTATTTCCCCAATCTTTCTCTATTCTCTCTCTATATCTTTGACGTGTCCTATCTCCATGCCTTCTTGTAGCTAGGAAGCATTGACTGAGAGCTGAGCTGATGTTTAGATAACTGATGTGGGGAAATCTATATTCACGTGGCAGAGCAACTGGGGAAATCAAGACCTGGGAGATCTTTGAGGATGTCGGGGCAACTGTGCACAAATAGTAATAATCACAATTACTGCTACTTAATCGATGAATATGCGCTCTGGACCAAACATAGTATGAGGTATGTTACATATAATTCATAAATGTACACATAAATTCTTATCTATTCCTCATAGCAATCCTAAGACCTATACACCTTCCTCTTTCTTCAGGGGAGGGAACTGACATTTAAGGAGGCTTCTGGGAAAGTGGCATAGACTCGGACACGGGCCTCCTTCTCCCTACACCTTCTCAAGTCTGGTGAGGCTCCTGGTAAGTCAGAGGAGGGAGCTGCAGGTTACCCAGGCTCCAAAGTGGGGAATGAGAAAAATAACACCCTGATTGGGAGTTGAGCCTAAGCTTAAGAAGTCAGAGATGGGTGAAGAAGTGAAGCTCAAGGAACAGAGTCCAAAAGAGCCAATTTAGAGCTCAGGGGCAAAAATGAGATCTTGAGCACCAAAAGTCAGACACGGGGAGCCAAGACTTATCATGAACATGGTGCTTTCTGGCCCTTTGATGTTCGGGTGTTTTTCCTATAACTTTAAAAATATTCTTTGGAAATGATGGGGAAAAAAACGGAAGTGACATGGAAAAAAGATGGAAACGACATGGAAAAAAAACCACTTAATATTCAAGGAGGGTCTTTTTTTTTTCTGACTCAGGGATGAGAGGAATTTGCTGGCTGGACCCTCTAGGGCAGAGGTAAGCTGCCCTTGAAACATGGTGACTAGCTTTGGAAGCCTAATAAGGCAGCAACACAGGACAGAATTAGGGAGAAACATTTGGAAGGTAGGAGCATCTGGCAGAAAGGGAGGCAGCCAAGCTGAGGGCCTGTGGCCTTTGACAGCCAAAGAGATGACTTCAGACCACCACCATGTGTCAACGCTTACAAGGTTAAGTATGAAATGTATTTTCTTGACCAGACTCACCTACAAATGCCCACTCTGTGCCCCAGAGGTTTCTCTCCAGTTCAGAAGAGGGATGAATGGCCAGAACGAAGGATAAGGATGCTCCATCAAGGGGGACAAAAGACGGGCAGAAGCAATGTCCAGCCATGAAATATTTTATCTCCATGCTTCGAGCATCCCAAGGAAATTTCTTAATGCATCGCCATGCGGGGATGTTGTGCAATTGACCCGAACAAAAAATACTTCTGTGCTTTACGAAAGCCTACTTTTGAGCCGCCCAATGTTTTCATCATAATATTTACTTCTGGGTAAATAGGCTGAATTCTCTAATTCTGATACAAAATAGAAAGATCAGAGATTGAAAATAAATAGATGACATGGCTGTTTAAAGATAACGTAAAATGTTTTCTAGCAGCATAAATATTTGATTGTAAAACTTTCAATATGTTGTGTCTATTAACTAGTAATGTACAATATTTAAATAATTTGGCCAGCCGATGTGGGCCAGGGTCACGGGGGAGGATGTGGTGAAGGCCCAACCTGGCGAAACGCCAACTTGCAGTCATAACACAACCCCAAGCCTGGCCTCAGACACTATCCATTCCATCTGGAGTTCTTTGCTCAGGACCAAGCCACAGACCAGAGCAGAGGGTTAAATGGAACACGGGGACATTTGAAATTTCCCCATCGCCTCCCATTGCTAATGTGGTTTGAGTAGAGCTTTTATATGTCATTTATATTCGAACCTTCAGATGTTCAATTCAGTTGGCACTCTTTGGCATGATTCTTTGATTTTTGTGTTTACTGGCAGAGGAGAGGGTGATGTTTCTGGAATACCATCGGGACTTAGGTGGAATTATCTGAAAATCCACCCACCCCATTGGTATCCCTGCCTCTCTACATGTGTCATCTGGCAAGGAGCATTCGATTTACACTCAGGAGGCCGTAATTTGGGAATTGCAATTTGGGAAACCTTTAAGCCACTTGAATTTGGGCAGTTGTGTGAATCTCTCTGGGCCTTGCTTTCGTCAGTGTAAAATGGGACTAGTACGATGGGCCCTGGCTATTCCACTGGTGGTGTGATGAGGATCAAAAAGGAAAATGAGACAGAACAGCTAAAAGTATAAAAGTCCTCTAAGGGACTGTCCTCATTTGAGGGAGTGCTGCATTCATTCCCGAGTGTACCCCTCTTTGTACGTGCTCCACTGTCTAGGACCGAGCCCAGCACACTGTAAATCTCTTTACATGTTTGTGGATTGATCAAATGAGCATTGTTGGCAGCTAAGTGGCCCTCTTCCCACTCTGTTCTGCAAGGGTTGTGCTCGAAGAGTAGGAACTTCACAGAGTGAGGAAGCCTTGGCTGATCAAAGCCCACAGTGGGCATTTTCAGGAGATACATCCTGCAATCTCCAGAATTCTCAAATTTCTGAATAACGTTGAAGAGAAGAAAGGCAAGGCTGCACTGAGATTCCAGAATTCTGGGTGATGATATGCCCTTGCGGGTGATCAATCTCCCGGGTGATGCTGTTCCCAGGAAAAAGGCAAACCGATAGACATCATGGATTGTAGGGTGGCTCATAAGAGGTAAAACACAAATCTTAATTCAACAAATGACAAGCATCAGCTGATTTGTTATTCAAAATAATCGGGGGATGCCTGGGTGGCTCAGTTGGTTAAGCGTCCAACTCCTGGTTTCAGCTCAGGTCATGATCTCAGGGCAGTGAGATCAAGCCCCGTGATGGGCTCTGCACTGGGTGTGGAGCCTACTTAAGATTCTCTGTCTCCCTCTCCCTCTGCCCCTTCCCCCTGCCCCCTGTTTGCACCCATACGCACACCTATATGCACACACACACACACACTCTCTCTCAAAATAACAAAACAAAACTCCATAGACAAAATAATTGGGGAGTCAGTAGTAATTTTATAAAGCAGTGCAAATAACACATAATAATAATCTTCTGTGTTCATTTGCCTAGCCCGGAGAATACTTGAGATGGCCCCCAGTCACATCTACATAACAGGATTACTTCCTCCCACACTTTTTAAACCTGCACCCCACCCCCCTGCTTTATGAAGTACTGTAAAGGCATTTACATGGAGAGGTCTATAACCTTTTTTTTTTTAAGATTTTTAATTTTTATTTATTTGAGAGAGAGCGACAGAGCTAGCAAGAGAGAGCAAGAGCAGGGAGGAGAGGGAGAAGCAGACTCCCCACTGAGTGGGGAGTCCTACGAGGGGCTGGATCCCAGGACCCTGGGATCATGANAAGGCATTTACATGGAGAGGTCTATAACCTTTTTTTTTTTAAGATTTTTAATTTTTATTTATTTGAGAGAGAGCGACAGAGCTAGCAAGAGAGAGCAAGAGCAGGGAGGAGAGGGAGAAGCAGACTCCCCACTGAGTGGGGAGTCCTACGAGGGGCTGGATCCCAGGACCCTGGGATCATGATCCGAGCCAAAGGCAGGCGCTTAACCGACTGAGTCACCCAGGTGCACCGGTCTATAATCTAACTAGTGTTTAACAGATCGCATATTCTCTCATGTCTGAATTTATAACTGAGCTGATTGCATTGCATACACCTTTTTTTTCATTCATTACCTCACTGGCTAAATACTGCGTGCCTACTGTGTGCAGAATAGAAGCGCTACCTTCTACAGGAGGTAAAATACAATACATTGCTTTCTACCTTTAAAGACCATACTATCCTTTTTGGGGAGCGGGGGTTGTAAAAGGCACTGCAACAGAGTGTAAACTTGAATGTGGGTGCCTTGTTGGTGTTGTTTGTTGATAACATCTGCATAATGTTGAGTAGATGGTAAACAATAAGAAAATACTTACTTACTGAATGAATGAATGAAACAACTATCATATTTTATTGAACCTAAGATGGACATTTTCCCATTTTTCACTATCACCAAAGAAATACTGCCTCTTGAAAATGGGCATGTGGGATGTCACACNTCCGAGCCAAAGGCAGGCGCTTAACCGACTGAGTCACCCAGGTGCACCGGTCTATAATCTAACTAGTGTTTAACAGATCGCATATTCTCTCATGTCTGAATTTATAACTGAGCTGATTGCATTGCATACACCTTTTTTTCATTCATTACCTCACTGGCTAAATACTGCGTGCCTACCGTGTGCAGAATAGAAGTGCTACCTTCTACGGGAGGTAAAGTACAATACATTGCTTTCTACCTTTAAAGACCATACTAACCTTTTTGGGGAGCGGGGGTTGTAAAAGGCACTGCAACAGAGTGTAAACTTGAATGTGGGTGCCTTGTTGGTGTTGTTTGTTGATAACATCTGCATAATGTTGAGTAGATGGTAAACAATAAGAAAATACTGAATGAATGAATGAATGAATGAATGAATCAACTATCATATTTTATTGAACCTAAGACGGACATTTTCCCATTTTTCACTATCACCAAAGAAATACTGCCTCTTGAAAATGGGCATGTGGGATGTCACACTGTAATTGACAGGGTTTTTTTCTTTCTTGTACACAAAATAATGATTTCTCTTACAAGCAATAGCTTTATTTTTTTTTTTTTTTTTAAGATTTTATTTATTTATTTGACAGAGATAGAGACAGCCAGTGAGAAAGGGAACACAGGCAGGGGGAGTGTGAGAGGAAGAAGCAGGTTCCCAGCGGAGGAGCCTGATGTGGGGCTTGATCCCAGAATGCTGGGATCACGCCCTGAGCTGAAGGCAGATGCTTAAAGACTGAGCTACCCAGGCGCCCCAACAGCTTTAANTTGAGTAGATGGTAAACAATAAGAAAATACTGAATGAATGAATGAATGAATGAATGAATCAACTATCATATTTTATTGAACCTAAGACGGACATTTTCCCATTTTTCACTATCACCAAAGAAATACTGCCTCTTGAAAATGGGCATGTGGGATGTCACACTGTAATTGACAGGGTTTTTTTCTTTCTTGTACACAAAATAATGATTTCTCTTACAAGCAATAGCTTTATTTTTTTTTTTATTTTTTTAAAGATTTTATTTATTTATTTGACAGAGATAGAGACAGCCAGTGAGAAAGGGAACACAGGCAGGGGGAGTGTGAGAGGAAGAAGCAGGTTCCCAGCGGAGGAGCCTGATGTGGGGCTTGATCCCAGAATGCTGGGATCACGCCCTGAGCCGAAGGCAGACGCTTAAAGACTGAGCTACCCAGGCGCCCCAACAGCTTTAAACTTGATGATATATGGTAAGGAATGATAGAAAGGAGGATTTACTTAGGTGTTAAAATACAGGACCTAATTCCTTGGCCATCGGAAAGGGGAAGTTTCTCTGTGGAATGGACTAGACTCCCTGTACATTGAGCCTGGGACTGGGGCTGGCAGCAGAAAAGGCTGACATGGAAATGGGTGAAAGGAGCTCTCAAGTGCGAAGGAAGAAAGACACAGAGACAGAAGTGATTAAAATATATTTCAGGGCTACTGGAAAGGTGGATGTTCCCAGAGAGTTCATACTGAAAATATACAACATAAGCCCATAAATAAAAGGTAGGGTCGGGGAAGATTGCAGAGAGCTTTGAGTAACAGGCTGGAAAGTTGGGATTTCTTCTTGTGTATAACTTCTGAGTCCAAGACTGACATACTAAAAATAGTATTCTAAGAGGATTAATCTGTGCAGGGTGGATTGAAGTGTGTGGGACTGGAGACAGGGAGAGCAGTCAGGGGATTATTTCTGTAATCCAGCAGAAATATAATGAGAGACTATAGTAAGGTCATAGAGATGAGGTTGGAGAGCAAAGGTGAGATATGAAGGAAATTTTGAAGAAATTGGTGAATGATGTCTTTTGCATTCTATATCGTCATCTATTTAACTCTTTCTATGTGCCAGGCAGCATTGGTCTAAGTACTTTTAAGCAACATCCCACTTAGTATTCATATAGGACCCATCATATTCTCCATTACTTTCTTACTATTTCTTATTTTCTCCATTTTATACCAAGGAAACAGCAACAGAAAGGTACACAACCTTGTGTCATTAAAATGCCTCTTGCCTTGAGTTCTTCCTTAATGTCCATATGACTGTCCCTGTATTCTTTGTTTTCTTCGGCAAGTTACACCTTTGTACATTTTTAAATTTTTATTTTAACCTTTTCATCCATGTTGTTTTAGGTACTTGTCTAATAAACATATGCAATCTGGATTCTCAATCTGACAACTTCAGAGTCTCTGTTAATGAGGGAGGTTTAACCTATTAATATTTAGTGTGATACATTATTTGTGAACATGACTTCTTTCACCTTGCTTTATGTTTTCTGCTTTTCTGTGATTCCATAATAGTTAATTTTCTCTTTATATTCTTTTTTCCTATAGTGATTTTCAAATTCTTTTTAAAAAATTTCTTTTAAAGATTATTTATTTATTTGAGAGAGAGAGAGAGAGAGTGCGAACATGAGCAGGGGGAGGGGTAGAGGGAGAGGGACAAGCAGACTCCCTGCTGAGCGGGAGCCCAACACCAGATGCTTAACTAACTGAGTCACATAGGCAACCCTGATTTTCAAATTCTGTATCTTATTCTCAGTCTTCTATTACTATCTTATCTATTTAAAAAATTTTCAAACATATATTTCTCTATTTATCCCCTGGGATTCCATTTACATGTTCCCTCTGTTAAGAATAATCTTCCCCTTTTTATCATCCAGACATTCTGCAAGAACTTAGTTAAATGGCACTTCTTTGGGGAACCCCTCCCTGATTCTTTCCAATTAGAGGATAAATTAACCTCTGCTATTATCCCTGTTCTGTTTTTTTGCTAAAATGATCAAGAATATTAAATCCCAAATAATCAGACTTAATTTACTTTTCCATTATACAATATTTTTGGCAAGAATCATTCTTATACTTGTGATTCATTCTTATACTTGTGAATCATTCTAACAAAAACTATGAAACTGTAGTCTAAATATTACTATTATTACTCATCCCCACTTATTTGTATATTGCCTTCTTCAATCTTACATTATCTCTTTTGATTTTATTTACTTATTTGTTTTTGTGAAATCCTTTGGCCTATTTTACAAGGGTGGGTGGACTGGTGTGGTTTTAAAGTCTGAATGTTGAAAAACTTTCTCTTTGTCACAATATTTTCTCATCTAAAATCTGTAAACTTGACTTCTAGTTTTTACTGTTGTAGTGGAAAAGTTTGATGTAGAGTTGACTTTTTTTTT
>NC_048234.1:7113278-7209241 GCF_002007445.2 Ailuropoda melanoleuca | reverse complement strand
TTATTTATTTGAGAGAGAGCGACAGAGCTAGCAAGAGAGAGCAAGAGCAGGGAGGAGAGGGAGAAGCAGACTCCCCACTGAGTGGGGAGTCCTACGAGGGGCTGGATCCCAGGACCCTGGGATCATGATCCGAGCCAAAGGCAGGCGCTTAACCGACTGAGTCACCCAGGTGCACCGGTCTATAATCTAACTAGTGTTTAACAGATCGCATATTCTCTCATGTCTGAATTTATAACTGAGCTGATTGCATTGCATACACCTTTTTTTCATTCATTACCTCACTGGCTAAATACTGCGTGCCTACCGTGTGCAGAATAGAAGTGCTACCTTCTACGGGAGGTAAAGTACAATACATTGCTTTCTACCTTTAAAGACCATACTAACCTTTTTGGGGAGCGGGGGTTGTAAAAGGCACTGCAACAGAGTGTAAACTTGAATGTGGGTGCCTTGTTGGTGTTGTTTGTTGATAACATCTGCATAATGTTGAGTAGATGGTAAACAATAAGAAAATACTGAATGAATGAATGAATGAATGAATGAATCAACTATCATATTTTATTGAACCTAAGACGGACATTTTCCCATTTTTCACTATCACCAAAGAAATACTGCCTCTTGAAAATGGGCATGTGGGATGTCACACTGTAATTGACAGGGTTTTTTTCTTTCTTGTACACAAAATAATGATTTCTCTTACAAGCAATAGCTTTATTTTTTTTTTTATTTTTTTAAAGATTTTATTTATTTATTTGACAGAGATAGAGACAGCCAGTGAGAGAGGGAACAAAAGCAGGGGGAGTGGGAGAGGAAGAAGCAGGTTCCCAGCAGAGGAGCGTGATGTGGGGCTTGATCCCAGAATGCTGGGATCACGCCCTGAGCCGAAGGCAGACGCTTAAAGACTGAGCTACCCAGGCGCCCCAACAGCTTTAAACTTGATGATATATGGTAAGGAATGATAGAAAGGAGGATTTACTTAGGTGTTAAAATACAGGACCTAATTCCTTGGCCATCGGAAAGGGGAAGTTTCTCTGTGGAATGGACTAGACTCCCTGTACATTGAGCCTGGGACTGGGGTTGGCAGCAGAAAAGGCTGACATGGAAATGGGTGAAAGGAGCTCTCAAGTGCGAAGGAAGAAAGACACAGAGACAGAAGTGATTAAAATATATTTCAGAGCTACTGGAAAGGTGGATGTTCCCAGAGAGTTCATACTGAAAATATACAACATAAGCCCATAAATAAAAGGTAGGGTCGGGGAAGATTGCAGAGAGCTTTGAGTAACAGGCTGGAAAGTTGGGATTTCTTCTTGTGTATAACTTCTGAGTCCAAGACTGACATACTAAAAATAGTATTCTAAGAGGATTAATCTGTGCAGGGTGGATTGAAGTGTGTGGGACTGGAGACAGGGAGAGCAGTCAGGGGATTATTTCTGTAATCCAGCAGAAATATAATGAGAGACTATAGTAAGGTCATAGAGATGAGGTTGGAGAGCAAAGGTGAGATATGAAGGAAATTTTGAAGAAATTGGTGAATGATGTCTTTTGCATTCTATATCGTCATCTATTTAACTCTTTCTATGTGCCAGGCAGCATTGGTCTAAGTACTTTTAAGCAACATCCCACTTAGTATTCATATAGGACCCATCATATTCTCCATTACTTTCTTACTATTTCTTATTTTCTCCATTTTATACCAAGGAAACAGCAACAGAAAGGTACACAACCTTGTGTCATTAAAATGCCTCTTGCCTTGAGTTCTTCCTTAATGTCCATATGACTGTCCCTGTATTCTTTGTTTTCTTCGGCAAGTTACACCTTTGTACATTTTTAAATTTTTATTTTAACCTTTTCATCCATGTTGTTTTAGGTACTTGTCTAATAAACATATGCAATCTGGATTCTCAATCTGACAACTTCAGAGTCTCTGTTAATGAGGGAGGTTTAACCTATTAATATTTAGTGTGATACATTATTTGTGAACATGACTTCTTTCACCTTGCTTTATGTTTTCTGCTTTTCTGTGATTCCATAATAGTTAATTTTCTCTTTATATTCTTTTTTCCTATAGTGATTTTCAAATTCTTTTTAAAAAATTTCTTTTAAAGATTATTTATTTATTTGAGAGAGAGAGAGAGAGAGTGCGAACATGAGCAGGGGGAGGGGTAGAGGGAGAGGGACAAGCAGACTCCCTGCTGAGCGGGAGCCCAACACCAGATGCTTAACTAACTGAGTCACATAGGCAACCCTGATTTTCAAATTCTGTATCTTATTCTCAGTCTTCTATTACTATCTTATCTATTTAAAAAATTTTCAAACATATATGTCTCTATTTATCCCCTGGGATTCCATTTACATGTTCCCTCTGTTAAGAATAATCTTCCCCTTTTTATCATCCAGACATTCTGCAAGAACTTAGTTAAATGGCACTTCTTTGGGGAACCCCTCCCTGATTCTTTCCAATTAGAGGATAAATTAACCTCTGCTATTCTCCCTGTTCTGTTTTTTTGCTAAAATGATCAAGAATATTAAATCCCAAATAATCAGACTTAATTTACTTTTCCATTATACAATATTTTTGGCAAGAATCATTCTTATACTTGTGATTCATTCTTATACTTGTGAATCATTCTAACAAAAACTATGAAACTGTAGTCTAAATATTACTATTATTACTCATCCCCACTTATTTGTATATTGCCTTCTTCAATCTTACATTATCTCTTTTGATTTTATTTACTTATTTGTTTTTGTGAAATCCTTTGGCCTATTTTACAAGGGTGGGTGGACTGGTGTGGTTTTAAAGTCTGAATGTTGAAAAACTTTCTCTGTCACAATATTTTCTCATCTAAAATCTGTAAACTTGACTTCTAGTTTTTACTGTTGTAGTGGAAAAGTTTGATGTAGAGTTGACTTTTTTTTTCATTTGTGGGTAGTTATTTATTTATTTATTTAAAGATTTATTTATTTATTTATTCGACAGAGATAGAGACAGCCAGCGAGAGAGGGAACACAAGTGGGGGGAGAGGGAGAGGAAGAAGCAGGCTCATAGTGGAAGAGCCTGATGTGGGGCTCGATCCCAGAACGCCGGGATCACGCCCTGAGCCGAAGGCAGGCGCCTAACCGCTGTGCCACCCAGGCACCCCTGTGGGTAGTTTTTAAAAAAGTATCTAGATGCTTATGGTATCTCCCCCTCAGCCCATACTTGAATTAAAAAAAAAAATACAAAGAAGGTGTATATCGTGATGCGTGCCTCAAGTCATCCATTAGATGCGAGACTTGGTGAAAAGACTCGTGTCTTCCTTATAGTTCAGGAATAATTTTCTTTTAATTCTTTTGGGTATTCATCTTTTGAACACTCTGATCTCTCTTTCTGGAATTCTAGTTCCACAGAAGTACTAGAGCTTCCGGATCATTCCTCCCGTGTTCTTCATCTTTTTAACACTTTATCATGTTTCTCTCTTATACCCCAAGTTATGGGAAAACTTCTTGAACTTGTACTGTAATTTCATGAATTCAATTTTTATACAGAATCCATCTGCTGTGTACTGCATTTACTGCATTTTAAAATGTATCTGTCATTTTCAAATCGCTATTAAGTATTTTCTAATGTCAGATTGCTTCCTTTTCAGGACCAGCTTCTTAAATGTAAAATAAAATAACAAATGTAAATCTAAAATGTAAAATAAAATAACAAATGTAATAACAAATGCTTCTTAAATGTAAAATAAAATAACAAATGTAAATCTAAAATAACATCTTAGAGATTAGGTTGCCTACGATCACTGCAGTAACTCTTACTGAAATGGAGGGGCATTTCCTTTGATTTATCAGATCAGTTTCATTTCCGGAGACTGTAGAACATTTTCACACATCTACCGCGTTTCCCCCATGACCATTCTTAGAGATGGTTTGTCCAGTACCGAGAGTTGAGATGGGTTCTACCAAGGACCTTGTGCATCAGTACTAAAATATTTGAGGTCCAGATGAAGGGAACCAGGAAATGTTTTGATGTATAGATCTTCAATTTGCCAGATTAGAGAACCAGTAGCTTGTAGAGAGTAAGGAGGGACTCCAAGCCAGAGACAACGATGGCAAGAAGGAATCTGGTCAGGACGACACAGCATCACTTCACCCTCTCGTTATTTACAGGTGTGTTGGAGCCTACTCATCCTGTCTAGTGAGATTTGATTGTTTGAATCTCTTCCCAGCCCTGTGTTCAGTGACATCACAGTGCTAACTTTCAATATATGGTGGTGGGAATATTTACACCACGGAAATTGACCAACACTACAAATCATGGCTTCCCCTTTGCCTGACCAACAGTTGTTAAACATTTACCAGCAGACAATGCCCTTAGAAAACATATTCACTTTTAATTTTCTTGGGTCTAATGTCTACACCTGCCTTGACAAAATTGGGGATGAAAATGAAGCTTGACTTTGGTGCATGCATACAGCACCCCGTTATGGGCTGAATTGTATCCTCCCAAGATTCATATGTCAAAGTCTCAACTCTCAGTACTTCAGAATGTGATTGCTTTTGGAGAGAGGGCCTTGAAAGAAGTGATTAAGTTAAAGGAGGCTGATTAATTAAACCGGCTAGTGTCCTTATAAGAAAAGGAGATTAGGACATGCAGAGAGGCACCAGGGGCATATATCCCTAAAGGGAAGACCAAGTGAAGACACAGGGAGCAACTGGTTACCTACAAGCAAAGGAGAGAGGCCTCAGAAGAAACCAACCCTGTGGCCACCTTAATCTTAGACTTCCAGTGTCCAGAACAGTGAGAAAATAAATGTCTGTTGTTTAAGCCCCCTAGCCTGTGGTATTTTGTTATGACAGCCCCAGCAAACTCAGACACTCCCTCTGATAATCCTGTACCCTCTCATATTCCACCTTGCTCTTTTCCTCACTAAAATGTCAGCTCTAAGTCTTAGCAGGACAGCACAGAATCATGGAATGTAGCTGTTCCCTACTTATCAGCTTACATGTTGAATTGGTGGTGTTAGATTTCAGGCTCAGGGGTCAGGTCAGCCCTCCTTTATGGTGCAAAACTACTGACGTCTCCCCTCCCCTTGTCTCCCTACACTTGGTTTTAGAGTTTTTGTCTGTGTAGACAGGCAATGGCGTGAATGGAGCGGAGGGAAGCATCACGTGTAGGCAAAAATGCAAGCCAAAAACCAGGGTCAATGGGTTCCAAGATAATGAGGACAGACAGAGTTATCTTGAAATAAGAAACAAATGGCTTTTTATCCTCTTTTTTTTTTTTTGGTTGAAAGGAACTTCCTTTTTCCAAAATACACTATCTTAGAGGACTATGAAAACGGCGGATTCCAGCCTAAATTCCAAAGTTGGCATCGTCAATTACAAAGACTCGCCCAGTTGACTCAACCTCTCATCTTCTTGCCACCTAAGCTCATCAGATTTATGTCACTGGGTGATGCTCCTTCCATTTCTCATAAGAAATTACAGTTCAGGCCTCTTGATTATATTTATAAGTTGGGCAAACAATTTTTTAAATGACTGATGAACTATAATCAGGTATGAACATTTGTACTAAACTTCTTGAATATGGCTAGATAAAGAGGTGTTGTGCTAACTTTTGGACACAGAGATTTTCTGAAGTCACATGCTGTTGGGGTGACAAGGCATGGGGATTTGGAATAGTGGATTCTTCATATACATGCATGGTAGCATAATAGATAGGAAATTCATTCCTTCAACAAATGCTTACCAAAGAAGCCCTATTTTCTGCTAAGCACTGAGGACACAAAGATGAAGATCAGATTGTCCTCAAGCAGTTATGAGGCACGTGAATCGTCCCTTATGGTCCACAACAGATTCTAATAACAGCTCTATCATTACATTCCCTGTTTGCTTGGAGAAATCATTTAGCTTCTTTGAGTCTCAATTTGCTTATCTGTAAAATGGAATGACTGAATCCTGTTTGACTCTTCCTGGGTGATTCCTGGGGATCAGCTAAGATCCAGCAAGTGAGAGTTAAGACTATGTTGATGGGAAACTTCTGGCTTTCTTAGATCCCAACGTAGAGACAGAAACATGGCGCCCACTGGCTTGGCTCTTCCAGTTAGAATAGTCCTCCTGTTTGTGCTGGATGATTTTGGTCAACCTTGGCCTACTGGAGCCTGTAAACTCACAAAAGGATGGTCTAGGATTGCTTCGCTTCCTGCTTCCTCCTCTCCCTACATCCCCCCATCCAGCTATGTCACAACTTCTGCCATCAACATCTAACTGTGGGACAGAAGAGTATGGGTTTTGAGTCTGAGGGGCAGGGAGGATACATCTTGTTTTCCTATGCGTGACTATCTATTAATTTCTCTTTCACCTTGTTGCAGATGTTTGGAAGGAAGAAAAGTGACCCACCAGTAAGTCACTAAATTTAATCAATAAATCACTCAACAGAAGCTAAATTCACCCACAAGGACTGGAGGGAGAGAGTCCCTTCACCCTCAGCAAGACCACTTGTTTGCATTAATTGAATATTTCTGTATACCAGGTGCTCCTGGGATTTCTCTCACTAATTGAAATTTGCAGGAGAGGTTAAGTAATGTGCCCCAAATCGCACAGGTTTGCCTGTGTGCATGGGCTTTGAGTCTGAGGGGCTGCCCTGTTCACACCACTCAAACTGCCTCCCTATAGTCTCCAAGTTGCTCATTACTTTTCAGAAGTAGGGTATTCAGGGAAGCCTGGTTTCTGGGTCTAGCACAGAGAGTACTGCCAACATGCCATTTTCTCCCCCACCTCCAATATTTTGGGCCATACTTTGAATCATAGGCAGACATCTCTTTTTCTCGATTCCTGGCCATTCCTGACTTTGGGGCAGTCCGACATGCGGATCAGGGAGGCGGGTTAGTATTGAGAAGTCAAGGGCTCTGCATTCCAAGCTCCCATTCTGTACGAACTTGCCTTGCAACCTTGGCTAAGACACTTCACAAGCAGATCTTAGTTTCCTAAGCAACATTGTCTGCGAAAGGAGAAAGGTTGAGTTGGGTTTCCTGCTCAAGAGTGGCAGAGTCAGCTGAGCCCAGATGTTCTCCTTCTACCCAGTGTCCTTTCACTGACAGCTGTGTCCACTGTCCACAGTCCTGCTGGTGGGCAGGAGGGAGGGAGGTCGGCTGGCACACCTCTCAGTTCCCTTTCGCCCATGAGTTGGCAAATCCTCAGAGAATAAAAACGCCTTTTCGTGTAATTCTAATCAAAACACACTTTGAGAGGGGTGTCTGTTGCCAAAAAATTTATATTTATCCCAAGAAAAATTAGAAACTATTTTTGGATTATCTGCACATGACCAGCCTGCCTTACAGCAGATAAACAGGAATTACTTGCATGCAAACCCCCCACCCCATGCTGCTCAGAACAGGAATTGCCCTGCTCCCAAATTCTGCCCTTGGAAATGGAGGCTCGGTGCCGCTGCCCCTCCCTGGCAGCTCCAAGTCGGGATAGGATTAGGGGTGGGGGCGCCCTGCAGAACTCAGTCTAAAATCTGGCTCTGCTACCTACCAGCTTCGTAGAGTTGGGCAAGCTCTTTAGCCTCTCTGAGCCTCAGCTTGCTCGTATGTAAAATGGGGATAAAGTAACACCTCATTTCAAGGTGTTTGTCATGATTAACAGAAAAAAGCATTGTTTCATGGTCTACACTCAAAATACAGCCATCTCCCTTGACTTCCCAGATCTGTTTTTGGCTTGGAAAGACAAGCGCTTACCTTACATTTAAGGACACGGCGGAGAAATTAAGGGAAATTTACCTTAATCCCCTGGGTGTTTTGGCCAGACAGATCTACCTCCAGGGAGGGAAGCAGCCATGGAGGGGCCGTTACAGAGCAGGACATGAAGTCAGATGACCTGGGAGCCAGGCATCTCTCCCAGCCTCCGAGAGCAGGAACGGAGGGCAAATACGAGTCCACTAAGGGGCTGCGTCTGCTAGCCACAGGCATTCCAAGTTCAAACCTCACAACAGCCCCATGAACGTGCGGGGCGGCTGCATGTGGCCCTTGGGGCTCCAGTTTGTATCTCAGACTCTAGAGGAACACGTGGCTGTGTTCTTTCAAAAGCTATGTCACAGGGGCACCCGGGTGGCTCAGTCGGTTGAGCATCTGACACTTGATTTCGGCTCAGGGCATGATGGCAGGGTCGTGAGATCGAGCCCTGCGTCTGGCTCTGCGCTGGGCAAGGAGCCTGCTTAGGATTCTCCCTCTAACCCCTTCCCTCTCTTAAAAAAAAAAAAAAAAAAAAGCTGTGTCAGAAAATGAATTCACTCCCCACCCCCACCCCCACCCCCTACTGAATCCTATTCACCTATACTTGGGGCTTCTGGCCTTTTCTAGCTGTGCCATCTCTTTGCAAGCATTTCCTGAGCACCCATCATGCACACATACTATGGAAGAGACAAATGAAAATACGCGAGAGCAGATGTAGCCATGCAAATCTGAAGCAAAGCTTGTAGCAACAGGAACAGCATGTCAATATGCTTTTCCACTATCCGCTGCTGTCTATGCTAATAGGCTATGGTAACAGCATTGCAACAGGCTGTGGGAAGAGAGAGAAGTGGTTTCTGCCTGGGATGGGAGGAGGGGCTGATGCCGGAGAGCAGGACACTTAATGCTGGAGGTGTCGCAGGAGCCCTAAAGGGTTTTGACAGGCAGCACGCAGGGAGACGGGGACCTCCCATCGTACGTCTGTGGTCATGGGTTTTGCTTGTCTCACGTCTGTGTTTATTCTCGCTCCCCTGTTGGAATGTTAGAAGCTCCCTGGGAGAGGGGACCGTATCCTCTGCTTGGTTTTCCTGATTTCCTTGACATTCCGTAACACCTATCTCAGTTCCTTGCTACTTAGGAATCTTGCTCTGGTCATTGAGAAAAACGAGACGCCAGAGTCCCCTATCAATGAGAAGCAAACAGTCTGAGGCGTTCGGGGAACAGAGATAAAGTCAGCGAGGCGGGTGCTGGGTCTGAATGAGCCCGTGGAGGCCTGAGACCGCGGCTGACAGATGCTGTCTGGCCCCTGATAGGGGAGCATCCTCCTCAGCCCAAAATGACAGTGGCAGGCACACCAGTCCCTAATTGTCCCTAATCACAGATATTTAGAAGCAACTAAGAAGCAAGACCCCACACATTAGAATCTCACAGGGAAGCACGGGGGCGGATTATCAGCAGCCAGAAGGATAAGGCTGTTGATTTAGCTCTAGGACGGTGCACCCAGGCTGATTTGGGAAAAACTAGTGAAACAGTGTCATCTCGGTGCTCAGAGTTTCCAGTCTTGTCATGCCAGGTCACGGTGCTTGTCACGTCAGCCTGGGAGGGGCAGGCCTATTTCCCTGAACACCTGTTACCCGCCAGGCACGAAACAGAATTCTTCACCTGGATTAGCTCATTTACTCCTCACGATGCCCCAGGATTAAATGGATGAGAGGCATGACTGTTCTCATTGTGCGATGGAGGAAAACAGTCCCAGAGACCCCATGCCTTGCTCAGGATCACACTTTTCATAAATCGTGGGGCTGAGCCTCGAACTCAGGTTTGCCCACCATATAGCTTTCTATGCTACCAAGGTGTCTCCCTGTCCTCAGTAAGGTTCCCCAGGATATCCATGGGGACGTCTTTAGGTGTGGGTGTTGTTGGAGGCTTGCTGGGCATGGTTTAGGAATAATTCTGACAGGAAAGCAGGCAGGATGGTGCAGAGGGGAGTTATACTGACCTAAGACTGCAGCGGAAGCCTCCAGCAGGTCCCAGCTGGGACCAGGGTGACCACATTCTTGGGGCAATACGTAAGGGGCTCCAGAAAAGTCAGCCGCCAAGATACATCATATTTTAATGCAGCATTTGAATAATTTTAAACTGAGAGGGAAAAAAAGCCCACGAGGGACACAATTTTAAAAGAGTCAAAATTTCACCCTGCACCTGCAAGGACTTATTTCAATCTCCTTACCCTAATGCTGGCCCTGTTGAGGTCAGTCTGTATTTGAAATTTTGATAGGTACCATGGATTTTTGGGTATTATTTAAGAAAAATTGGCATTAAAATTGTATCCATCTTGAGAGCTTTGGTGCCCCGTTAAATATTGTATCTGAGACGAGCCAGTGCCTCCTCCCCTCACCCGTGTCCAGGTCCTGAACCCCAGCCAGCTCTGGAACGGTCCATCAGAATTGTCGTGCCTTGAGGGGATGAGACTGGGCCTTTTCATCCCCCATCCTCCAGGAGCAGTCAGCGGACACACGGGCCCTGCAGAGAGGATGAAATCGTGGGTAATGCTGTCCGGCTGAAAGCAAACGCCTACGTGAGATTCCGCTGGGATCCACCAGCCCCCAACGCTCCCAGGAGCTGGGCCTCCGGATGGTACTATATTCACTGCACTGCTCAACACGACTGAACCTGAACCCAGGCTTTCCCAACTGTGCCTTCTGAACTAGAAGCAAAGCTTGTGATTGTAAGAAGAGCTTTTAGGGAACAAAAGCTATTTAGAGTGTATTGTCTACTAAGCAGCGCTTTCCAAGATGGCATAGTCTCATCAAGGCAGATGTTCAGGGATGGAAACTTGCCTAGTCAAGAGGCCATTGCGTCCTGTCCTCATCTGCAGAGACCCCACTGAGGCTAGAACTACCCCTCAGATCTCAGAGTTTACTGGCTTCGCCGAAATTTCTAGCGTTCAACAGCGAGGAGGTGAGAAGTGTCTGAATCCATTCAGCATCAGCCTCCGACACCACCATGCACATCCCCACTGAGAGCCAGCTTCGTGTCACTCGATTCTCTCAGAGTTGGTTTCTGTCGAAGCCCCTGGTGCTGAGATCTGTTCATCTCACTACATCCTGCCAGGGACTCCATCGGCTTAGCACAAAAAGCGTGGACATGAATTGGTCAAACAACGGGCCACGTGTGCTGTCGGCAGGGGTGTGGCCAGGGGAATGGAGAGCTCCCCAAGGCGCCCACTGGAGATGGGGCACCAGGCCCAGTGAGGACAGGACACAAGGTCACAAAGGCCGGGAGATTTAGGCAGGGTCATCCCTGGGTGAGAGGTGATGGACTGAGATGCTGGGCATTCAGAAATGCTTCATCAAGAGCCCACGGTGTGTGCAGAGAGCGGGCAGCCGGACGCTGGGTGGGATTCTCGACGCAGTCGGGCTACTGTAGCAGAACACCATGGCTGCTGGGGGGGTGAGGCGGTGCGGCGGGGCGGGGCTTAAACAGCCGACATATAGTTGTCACAGTCTGGAGGTCGGGAAGTGCGAGATCAGGGTACTGGAGATTCAGTGCCTGGTGATGGCCTGCCTTCTGGTCCACCGACAAAACCATCTCCTCACTGTGTCCTGACGTGGCGAAGGGGACTCCTTTATAAGGGCACTGATCCCATTCGGAAAGGCTCCACCCTCATGGCAAATCACCCCCAAAGGCCCCGCCTCCTAATACCATCGCCTTCGGACTCAGGGGTCAACACACGGATTCTGAAGGTATTTGAAGAGTCGAATAGCGTTGTCTGCAGCTCGGTTGGGAGCGCTCAGCCTTCCCAAGCCCTCTGTCAAACCTGTCCACATGGCCGCATCACCACGGACCCTGGAGGCTGGCTGCTTGCATTCAAAGCGCAGCTCCCCTCCCAGCTAACTGGGCGGATGTCGGGCAAGTTACGCCACCTCTCTGTGCCTCACTTCTTCGCAGAGGATGACCTCATGGGCCTTGTGGAGTGTCACAATGACCGAGACAATCTCTAGGCGTGAAGCATTTCCAGCAGTGCCTGGCGGAAAGTAAGGGCTGATCATTTCTCCGGACATTAGTTCTCTCCTCCATTAACTCCCTTCCCCCTTTTTTTTTTTTTGGCCCCTTCTTTGTCTTTTCCTTAGCTGATTCTCATTTGAAGCTGGCCTCTATATTTTTATTCTTTATTAAAGATTTATTTGAGAGAGAAGAGCGAGAGAGCACAAGCCGGGGGAGGGGGGCGGTGGAGCAGAGGTGGAGAGAGAAGCAGGCTCTCCGCTGAGCAAGGAGCCTGGAGGGGGTCGAAGGCAGGATCCTGGCTCGTGACCCAGGCCGAAGGCAGACTCTTCACCGACTGAGCCACTCAGGCACGCCCTGATTTATTATTTAAACCATGGTGTTCTTCGTGCTTAATATAAGATCAGGTAAGGGAAAGTTCCCAGATTTTTCTGTTTCAATGGTTTCTGTCGGTAGTTTATGGTCTTCAGATGAGATTTTCCCATGGCTGTGTGGCTCCAAATAGAAAACCTGTTTCCCACCCGTGACCTCTGTTCTCGTTACCTTGTCATTAAGCCTCTAGTAACTTTCTTTGGACCCTAAAGCCTCCTAGAATAGGCTGAATTCGGCAGTGTGGCCAAGTACACGAGGACCCTTTGGGGCCATAATAGAAAGGGTTCTTCTTTTCATGAGAAATCTTGCATCCGTTTTGAGATGACTTCAGGAGGGTACAGATTGGTTCTTTTTTTAAAAAGTTATTTTTGCCCGTGGAACACACCATTTCCACAAATAATGAGCTTCGTCCAAAATGCTGCTCCGGGTAGGCCGACTCAAGGCTTGCGAGACAGTAACTCTTGCCTCTCCCTGGCTCTTCAATTGTTCACGGCTGCTCAGCGTGGAAGAGAAGGTTCACCAGCTCCTGGAGGTAAGCTTGGAGCTATGCCCACCCAAAACATGACCCTCAGCGTCGCAAAGTTAAATCGCAAAGTTAAAACTTAGCAAAACCCCAGGAAGGAACCAAATGGACCGTCGAGGGTGGGGACCGGTAATTGATAGAGATTTCCTTTATGATGTAAAGTTGCTGAGGCAGAAACAAGTTGCGAAAAATGGTGCTAGATTCAGATCGGACCGAGCCCGGAAGTTCTTTTCTTTCTGCAAAAGACGAGAGGCGGGAAGCAGCCCCCTCGGCAGGAAGACCCTGCTTGCTACCCAGTTGTTCAATGAAGCCCGTTTAAAGAATATAGCTGCAGCTCTAGCATCTGTCCGGAGAAAACATCAATGGATGGGGCAGAGTTCCATTCCTCAGGATTGTTTATTTTAAAGTTGAAACATTCAGCTGTTTCAGGACCTTGCAATTAACATTAGCCCCGAGTGAGGGAAATGACTAATCCGATAGGGAATCAACATGGATCTGTGGATATGGCCACATCGGCAATGAGGAGAGAGGATCCACCTGTCCTCCTGTCCATCTGTTCATCCTCCAGCCACCCACCCACTGGGGAACTCACTGGAATGTGCCAGTTGTGGTACTAGGCGATAAGGACGCGAAATGTCTATCACAGAACAGGCCAGCACAAATGGCTATAGCATCATGTGATGAACCAGGGTGCAGGCAGCATAACCTGGACGAGGAAAGCGTGCACCTGCTCGGAGGAGTCCGATTTGCAGACAAGACAGGTTTTGTGCTGGAATATCGAGGTGAAGCAGGAGTTTGCTAGATTCACAGTGCTTCTCTCTCCCCGGAATGCCTCCCCTCCTTGTCCCTCCGGGCAGACGTGGAGGCACGAGATAAAAGCAGTTTTAAGGACCACAGACCTTTTTGAGACTCTGAGGCGCACTCTGCTCCCACTGCAAATACGCAAATAAGCACAACTTGACATGCAGTTTCCAGAGGCTCCTGAACCAATTTATACGCATCAGGTTGTGTGCCTCTGGGCAGAGGGGTGAGGAGGACAAGGGGAAAAACCCAAGATGGAGACACTTTCCTGTTCATCCCATCTAGAATCTGCCTACTGGAGCAGGGGGTGAAGGATGTGGCATCTCAAAACAAACAGAACCCCAAAGCCTTGAACTCAGAAATGGTAAAAAAAAAAAAAAAAAGTGGTCAGGGCTGGGGATGGGGGGAAATCTCTCCAGATTGGTAAAAGGAAACAGACTTTCAGTTAGAAGGGGAATAAGAGATGAGAACTGAATGTGTAACGCGGTGACTATATTGATCACATTGTATTGCACCATTGAAATTGGCTAAGGGAGAAGAACTTACGCGTCCTCACCAAGAAATCATAAATAAATAGACGAAGGGATGCGTTACTTAACTCCATGGGGCGCATCCTTTATGCCTATTATCACATTGTCTACTTTAAATAGCTTACGATTTTATTTGCCAATTACACCTCGAGAAAGCCCGAAAAAAAATTAAAAAAAAAAAAAGAACCCACCAGAGCCATAAAGAAAAACTGAAAGCCAAAAGCCCCACTAAGCAATTTCACTAGAGGGCTCAGGTATCCCGGGAAGCAGCCCCCATATGGAACGGCGTCTGAAGACAGCCCCGTCCTGTCGCTGGCTCCTGCTCTGCAAACTGTTGTATAGAAATACTGAACAAGCTTCCAACCCAGGACTGCCTCGTGTGGCTACATTGGCTCATCACAGGAATGGGGCTGATTAAACTTGAAATGGACAGATTTTTAGCATATTGTGCATATCACGCTTGCTATGGAAATGCACCTGTGAGATGAGTTCACCGCCTACGTTTCCCCCTTATCTTCTGCCCTTCTAGCCAGACTGGCACCTTTAAGCTGTTCTGAACAGAGTTAGATCTTGGGATCTCTGGGTCTGGATGCTGCAAGCATTGGAGAGCAGTTCTCTAGAAGCTCATGGTTTTCTCAGGTTCCTTTAAAAGTCACCTTGGGGCACCTGGATGGCTCAGTCCGTGAAGCGTGTGACTCTTGATCTGGGGGTCGTTGGGTTTGAGCCCCACGTTGGATGGAGATGTTACTTAAGATAAAATCTTAAAAAAAAAAGTCGTTATGAGACTATACTGCGGGCTTCCTTTGCTTTTTCATAGCATAGGAGAAACTCTTACCTGCATTTTTAAGACTAAACGTTTACCATTTGTGATAGGTCATGAGATAACTGCATTCTTTTCAAACATCCAGATTATTTGTTATGCCCAACGCTCAGCAAACACTCTTAAGGCTTTCGTGGTCTAACACGCTGAGTTCAGGCCAGTCGGGGCCTCTGGAAGATAAGGAAAGGCTCACTGCAGGCTCTGTATGTGAAAGAGAATGCTGGGCACCGTGTCAGAGCAGCAATTCTCAGCCTCCGCTGTGGCTAATGATTGCCCCGTGGCCACATTCTGGCCAAGGAGCTATAACGGAAGTGGTGTGTACGATTCCTGGGATATCTAAAAGGGAGGGACCACACTTTCCCCCCTTTCTCTGTCCTCTTCCTTGGAATGCAGTTATAATGGATGGCAGCCTGGCAGCTCCCTAGGACCATGAGGTAAATCTGGAAAATGGAAGCCACAGGTTCAAGGTGGCAGAGGAAACAGTCAAGGGCTGGGTCCCCGATGATGTTTCAGTGTTGCCACACCAGCCGCAAGCCTCCCCCTGGACTCTAGTATGAGCGTTTTTTTTTTGTTTGTTTGTTTGTTTTTTTTTTTTTTTTTTTTAGTTTTAGCAGCACAACAAATTCTCACTGATACACCATTCACCTTGCCTCGCCAGCAGAGATCTGTCCCCATGCCTAGGGAAACAGTCGCTTCGGCTCTGCGTTTTTATCGAAGTAGTCATCCGTGGTTTATCTTCCTGACGGGCAGCTCTCCAAGCATCTCGGGCACTCCAGCAGGCTGTGGCATCAGGAGGTCGTGGGTCAGCAGCCTGATGGAAAGTTCCAGTTGGCACAGTTCAAGTATGGCTGTGACGCTGTCCCTCTGCGATCTAAGAGAATCCCCGAAGCCCTGCCTTGGATCCACCATTTGTCCAAATCTCCTCTTTCTACCTGGCCTCCTGAATAATGGATCTCAGTATACTCCTCCCTCTTTTGTAAATATTTTGGGCTTGAGGAGTACAACCCATTTTTCTTTCAATTATTATCTGACTCTTACTGTGTCAAAAAACAAACATAGAACAAATATGAGGCTGAAGCCAGGCCTGCAATAAGGAAAAAAAAAAAATCTTTTTTTTTTTTTTTTCCCTCTTACCCTGAATGTTTTTCTAGTGACTCCTTTTGGAATGTTATTTTGAACTTACAAAGGTTCTTTAAAAAAAAAAAAAAACTAGTATATTTCTTTTAAGTATCCCTTGAGAAAGTCAGATTTAAACTTAGCCAACGCGTTGGCTTTTTAAAAGCACTTTCTTAAAATAGTCAATGTAAATCTTGGTGGGAAATCTTTAGGTGCCCCGAATGGACAGAAATAGAAATGTTAATGGAAATGCCATTTGAGAAGACACTGTGACGGCCCCATTCAGATGGGCCCAATCAGAAAGGATGGGAATTTGCCAGCTATTCCAGGGTGAGTCTGACTTGAGGAGCCCTAAAGAGGGGAGAAAAATAGGAAGTCGGCGGAAGAAAGTAAATTGTTTGGACAGGAACGACTCCTAGGTACGCACGCTGACACATTACTGAGTTATGATTATTTGCTGACACTTTTATGGTGCAACCTCATCTTTCAGAGATTACAAATATTATTAAATGAATCACTCTGGTGGGTCTGCAGGGCTTGGCATGATGTCCGCTGTTTTGCTGTAGGTCAACAGGCGAGTGAAGTCTCAAAGGGCCGAGCTGGACGGAGTCCCAGGGGCAAAGGACTCTGTGCTGGCTTTGCGGGTGAGGACCTGAAGTTCAGATGTGTGTTAATCCTGATGGTACCAGCGAGGCGTGACTTGGGGATGGTGCTGTGGGGGCCCAGGGCCGCAGGGAGATTCAGCTCCCCCAAATTCTATTCCAGACACCCCAAAGCCACTGGACACAAAAGAAAAAAATCGTATAATTTGACAGGAACAGTTGAGACTTCGTAGTCTTTATTTTAAGGGCGTTTAAAAGTCTCTAGGGAAAGGCAATTTGAAACATGTCTCCTCCTGCTCTTGTCTCCTCAGCTTTACCTGTGCTCTTCAAACCCGAGGGATCCCCTTGAATCATACCCCTCTCCTCTGTATTCTCTACCACCGGAGTTCCCAGCCCAGGGGTCTTTACATGACAGCTCATTGCTGTATTTTTTGCTAGATTCATTGAAGACTCACAGTGTCTAATAGCATCAGGCAGAATTTTAGACCATTAATAAACACTGTGGTTGAGAATTATGGATCCCACCGTAAGTCTGGGAATTTTATTCATGGCACAGTCTGGTTAGAGCACCATAGCTCCCTCTCTGCCTCTTTGTGCCACATCATTACCGTCTCCTTTCATTTGTAAAAGTGTCCTCGCCTTTGTGATACATTTTATGAGTGCCCTACTTCCAGGGCCACGTGGCTCTGGGGTCCTGACTCAGCTCAGTGGTTGGAATTGGAATGGGGCATGAGTGCACCTGCTCCAGGTCAGCTGACGTTGGGCATGGGGTGCTGGCGAGGCTCACAAAGGTGTGCTGTTGTTGGAAGGGGGGGTCATCAAGTTCAAGCTCCCTCCAGTGGAGAGTCCACTCGATGATGCCACTGATGTGGTCCCTTGGGCTCAGACAGGGACCCTGCGTGGGGAGGCAGCCCATCCTATGCAGAGCTCTGACAGTTTGGACGCTCTTCTTCAGACTCAGCTGCAATCATCTTCCAGAAGGGGCCCCGGATGTCTGCTCCCACTCCTCCTGACAATACTTGAGTATAATTACGGGAGTTCAGAGGATGGACTGGAGGGTCAAGAGAAATCATTTGCTTCCCACTTCTCTCTGGATTCTCCTCTGAGGGCAGAGAGGAGGCGAGGCTATGAGTTTCTTCCAGCACCAGTGACTTGTCTGGGGGACGAGTGTTGCGTGCCGCCCTTTAGCGCTAGATGGTCAATGAGGGCACGGGCAGGTGCTATTATGCCTCCAGTCCCTTGTGTTCCTGGACATCGAAACCTAGAACCATCCAATGGACTTCAAAGCAACTTTCTACGCTGCCTGGAACCTCCTTGCTCAGCTGACTCCAGAAATGCTTTCGGGGTCACACTTTCAAAAACCTCATGTTCCCTCCTCAGAGGCACACAGTTCCTGTTTTCTGCATTTCTTCTATCCTGGAGTCTGGGTAGTGACCCCTTACATGACATTGTCTCTTCAGTGTGCTCAACGAATATTCTTGGAGTGTTCCTTCTGTGTGAGGTTTGGGGGCTACCTTGTGATCAAGGCAGGTGCACTCATGTTCATGGGCCTTTATTTCAGGGGAGGAGCTGGAGTCAAGCCTGAGCAGACCGTCTGTGGACTTATCCTCATCAAAGCCCACAGAGCTGGAAAAACTGGACAGGACTCACCTTAAATGAAAAGTTGCAAGCTTTTTTGGTTTTGCAACTTTCTCCCCGAGTTTATTGAGATAACTGACATATATAACAATGTGTAAGCGTAAGGCGTACCATGTATTGATTCGGTACACTTCTAGACTGCAGAATGATTTCTGCCATGGCATGAGCCAACACCTCCATCAGGTCACATAACTACCCCAGCTTTCTTCGGTGAGAACATTCCAGAACTACTTCCTTGGGGCGCCTGGGTGGCTCAGTTGGTTAAGCATGTCACTCTTGAGGGGCACCTGGGTGGCACAGCGGTTAAGCGTCTGCCTTCGGCTCAGGGCGTGATCCTGGCGTTATGGGATCGAGGCCCCACATCAGGCTCTTCCACTATGAGCCTGCTTCTTCCTCTCCCACTCCCCCTGCTTGTGTTCCCTCTCTCGCTGGCTGTCTCTATCTCTGTCAAATAAATAAATAAAATCTTTAAAAAAAAAAAAAAGCATGTCACTCTTGATACTGGCTCGGGTTGTGATCTCAGGGTTGTGAGATCGAGCCCCATGTTGGGCTCTGTGCTGAGCGTGGAGCCTGCTGAGATTCTCTCCTTCTCCCTCTGCCCCTCCCCACCCACTCACACTCTCGCTCTTAAAACAACAACAACAACAAAACCGACTCTCTTAGCAATTGCTAAGTGTATAATACAGAACTGTTATCTGTAATCCCCATGCTGTACATGAGATCCCCGGAGCTTATTCCTCTTCTAACTAGAAGTTTGTACCTTTTGTCTGATCTCTCATTTCTTCCACCTTCTAGCTCCTAGCAACCACTACTTTACTCTCTGTTTCTAGGAGTTTGGGTTTTTTAGATTGGACACATCAGTGAAAGGGAATAGCACTTGTCTTTCTCAGTCTGGCTTATTTCGCTTAGCATAGAGCCCTCAAGTTCCATCCAGGCTGTCGCAAATGGCGGATTTCCTTCATTTTTATGGCTGAATACGATTCCATGGTAGATATATACTCCATGTAAAAAATCCATTCATCTATCAGTGGACATGTGGGATGTTCCCATGGCTTGGCTACTGTGAATGACGCAGCAGTGAGCACGGGAGTGCAGATCTCTCTCTGAGACAGTGATTTTGTCCCCTTTGGATATATGCCCAGAGCGGGGATTGCTGGATCATGTGCTATTTATGTTTTTGATTTTCTGAGGACCCTCCATACTGCTTTCCACAGCAGCTCACCAGTGTGCATTCCCACCAACAGCTCACGAGAGCTCCCCTTTCTCCACACCTTCGCCAACACGTGTTATTTCTTGTCTTTTTGGTGCTGGCCACTCTAACAAGAGTGAAGTGACGTGTCATTGTGCTTCTGGTTTGCAGTTTCCTGACAACGACTGACGCCGGACATCTTTTCATGGTGTCACAACTTTTAATGAGTACTCATTATTAAAGACAATTTTAATGAAAGAGAAAGTCTTTCAACTAGTCACCCTAACAAAATCGATTTTTTGATATCTTAAGCCTTTCAATCTTTCTAATTCCCTTCAGTGGTATTGTGCCCACATCTTGGTGTTTTGTTCTTTGCGCAGGGATATGGGAATTGTGAGTGTGGGAAGAATGTGTTCCCTGATTTCTCTTCCTAAGTTCCATGTGCTCCCTACTCAGGGAGCTCAGGGCCCACTTGAGAGGCCTTCCAGCTTCTTGGTTGTTTGGTCCCCCTAGACATTTTGTCCCCAGTTGACACTACTCAGCTGCTTACACACGTCGCTAGGACTTGCCTAAGAAAAAGGAAAGATAAGGAAGGCTTTAATCCATTTGCTCAGATTCTCTGAGTGGGCTCTGGATAGGGCTGTTTGAAAGCCTACTTCTGATATCATTGTCAAAGGTGTCAGCTGTCCAGAAAACTGCCAAGAGAAAGTAAGATGAGATTAGCTGCACACAGATGGCCACCATGAACCTTTCTCAAGGACAGAGGTGGGGTGAGGGCAAGCTGTGCCTCGCTGTCAGGTGTGACCCAGAAATTCCACTCTTGTCGTTCCTCTTGCATGGCGCTCAGCGCAGAGCCAGGGGGAGACGACTGGCTCGGTCTTGAGACCAGACTCAGAGTTTTAAACACCTTTGACTTCTTTCTCATAATCGAGATAAATCTCATGTTTTGTTCTCATGAGTGATGGAAACTGGAAGCAATGCGTATTTTAGGTACGTTGCGCCCTGAGCCCCGAAGAGATACTGCACCATGTGGTATCCTTACAAGTAGAGAGGCTCCCAAGGTCAAGACTTTGAGGGTGATACATGTGTTTGGATATTTACGATCCCATTTCCGGGACCTTGCGTTTTGCGTTTCTGTTTTCCTGGAATGCTGTTCCCTCACATCTTGGCAGCCTCCCTCTCTCATTCCGTTCGTGTCTCTGCTGGACTGTCACTTCACACAAGATCTTCCTGATTTCTGTGTCTAAAGGAGCCTCCTCCAGCCCTGAAACTCCTCGTACTTTGCTGTGCAAGGTGGAAGTCATGGCCACATGGGACTTGTGCCACTGAATTTTAAATTGCCTATGATTTAAACTTCAAAACTGAAAGAGTATAACAGATTTTCCTGTTAACTAACTGTACTATTTGATGGGACCACAAATTGGAGATCAGCCATTCAAAATTTAGCATTCAAACAGATGTATTATACTCCAAGTGTAACATACATTTGAGTTTCAAACAATTTTTTTTAAGATGTTATTTATTTATTTGTGAGCGAGCAAGCACAAGCAGGGGGGAGGGGCAGAGGCAGAGGGAAAAGCAGGCTCCCGCTGAGCAGGGAGCCCAATGCGGGGCTCGATCCTAGGACCCTGGGATCACAGCCTGAGCTGAAGGCAGATGCTTCACGGACTGAGCCACCCAGGTGTCCCAATTTCAAACAACTCCTAATGACTTTTGAAGGTTTAGTATGAAAGAAGCAGTAATGTAAAATCTCAAATATTTGAGTTTTATAATAAAGACAAATGCCAGGTGATTTCACTTAATGTGAGGAATCTAAAAAAACAAAAAGACAAAAAACCCCACAAATGAACAAGCAAAACAGAACAGAAACGCTCATGAATACCGAGAACAAACTGATGGTGGTCAGAGGGGAGGCTGTGGGGGGCGGATGCAACAGGTGATGGGGGGGAGGAGGTAAAAATGTTCAGCTAGAAAATCGGTAAGTCACAGAGACATACAGCATAGGGAATAGAGCCAATGATATTCTAAAGATTTTATTGATTTATTTATCCGAGAGAGGGCTGGGGGAGGAGCAGAGGGAGAGGGAGGGAGAATCCCAAGGAGACTCCTCCACTGAACATGGAGGCTGCCGCGGTCAATCGCACGACCCTGATATCATGATCGGAGCCAAAATCAAGTCAAGGCTTAATCGATTGAACCAGCCAGACTCTCCTTGCCAACGATATGTTAATAACTATGCATGGAGACAGATGGCAACTAGACCTAACGTGATGATCATTTTGTAATGTGTATAAATGTCCAATCACTATGTTCTATACCTGACACAAATATGATATTGTATGGCAACTATGTTTCAATTAAAAAAAACAGTAAACGGGGGTTCCTGGGTGGCTCAGTCATTAAGCATCTACCTTCCCCTCAGGTCATGGTCCCAGAGTCCCGTGATTGAGTCCCATGTCAGGCTCTCTGCTCAGCGGGGAGACTGCTTCTCCCTCTGCCCCTCCCCCACTCATGCGCGTGCTGTCTCCCTAATAAATAAATAAAATCTTAAAAAAAAAAACCGTAAACGTAAAACATGGGGGAAAATTACTTTAAGAAGTATTCTGGGGACACCTGTGTGGCTCAGTTGGTTAAGCGTCTGCCTTTGGCTCAGGTCATGATCCCGGGGTCCTAGAATCCAGCCCTACATCTCCAGCCCTGCTTCTCTCTCTGCCTGCCACTCCCACTGCTTGGCTCTCTGACAAATAAATAAATAAAATATTTAAAGAAAATAAAAGTATTCTGAAGGCCATTTGGAATTTTCAGGCTGACCTGAATAAGTAATTTGAAAGAAAAAAAAAAAACCCCACCAAAACTCAGTTTATATTCATTACATGTTGATTATATTTTGGATATATTCAGTTTTATAAAATATATTATTAAAATTAATTTCACCACTTTCTTTCTACTTTTTAAACTTGACTGCTGGAAATGAACAGCGCTCACTGGACGGCATTACTTTATACCTTGGCCTTGCTACTATTTGACATTACACATTTTAACAGATTCTGCAACAGACAACATCAATATTTTGTACCATTTGTTTATTATGTTTCCTTTTATAGAAGGCTTACTAGGGTGTTATTTTCCTTAGGTACCAACATTGGAAGCCTTCTTGAGACTGACCTTGAGAAGACCTATTGCACCTTCTTGGGTCTCCAGTGGAGGAAAATACACTGGATTTGGTCCCAAGTAGTGAGCAAAGACTGACGGTAGCTAAGCCTAAGTGTGGGCGAGTGATAAGCAATAGAAAGTTTAGACTGAATCACAAGATTCCTTGAATCTTTTGTCCAAACCGTTTGGAGATCTGAGGTCGAGGACTTTTTTTAGGACCCAACCCATGGGGGGATGCTTCCTTCTGAAATACAATTATAGAAGCATAATGAAATTATTTGGTAGACTGTTAACTTAGGGGGGCTGCTCCTAAAAAAAAATGGCAGTGGCTCACAGTAACCCAAGGTCAAGGGCAGCCACAGGTACACACCTGCCCATATATTTCATAGAAAGAGAGTGTTCTGGTCTTGTTTTACCTCTTGGTTCACACAGACCATATAAAAATGTATTTGGAATAACTCAGCTAAAAGTGAGAAAGAAGGTATAACAATCTATTAATGGAGGCCATTCTGAAGACTGGCTGGAGAGAGGTTGGTGGTGGTGATCCCCTTGCTCAGTGCTCACCATGATCCGCTGTACACCAGGAAATGCCACAGTGTCTTTGGTATGAGCAGAGAGTCAAGGACTTAGAACCATCCATACCATGCTCTCATCCTGTCCATTCATTCAATAGCTATACTTTGAGTGCTTTCCATGTGCAAAGCATTGTTCCATCGGTTGAGACTATTGCAGGGAAAAAACGTGGTCCTGCTTTCGTGGAAAGCATGGTAAAGGGGCCACTTCTGCAGGGCACAAGCTAAGGTGAACGTAGGAGGCAAGAGGGAAGAAGGTGACGAGAGTCCTTTCCGCACTGGAGCCCCGAGTTTTGGTCTTTCAGGAAACAGGCGCCACCCAGCTTTTCCTGCACTTGCTTCTGTGAGTTTCTGAGGCTAAGAGCTGGGTGTTTGTCACTTGCCCGTAAAAGAGTGTGATTCATACCCGAGGAGGCTACCGCATGTTTCACACGTTTTTTGAAAGGGTTAAATAAAATAGTGAATGCAGAGTAACTGGTCCAAAATAGCGTGCAGCAGGCTCTCAAAAAACGGTAGTGAGGATGACAATGAGAACTCAAAAAAATCTTGGGGTTCTCCAAATCTTTCTCAAGCTGAAGACCCAAACGACACAAAGCTCTGCGCGAAAGACCTGGCCGGTGCTGAGCGTTTCAGAGGAAGCTGTGTTGATCTAGGCTGCAGGAGAGCCTGGTTTCTCCAAGTACGTGTGAATCTTTCACCCGAAGTCAGTCAAGTTCATCAGGGACAGCTGTCACGTGCATTACGTCAAGCCCTCCTGTACCCTCCTTGCAAAATATGTCTCAGAGCTGTGGCTTGTGTGATTTTTTCCCCCTAAGAAGCAGACTCTTTTCTTTTTGCCCTTGCAAGATCGTTTGCAAAACCCAAATCATGGAGCGGATAAAAGCGGTGTTGCTTTGTGCTGCTGGGGCCGCCCCCTCCCTAGCTTACCCTGGCCTCTGCTCTCCTGGGAAATCTCTCTAGAGCACTGACACCCCTCAGAAGATATTTGGGAAATGCTGTTGTGGGAGGTGAGGGAGAAAAAGACGGCTACAGAGGCTTTAGCTTGGCGAAAGTAACTGTTGAGTTAATGTCGGAGGGCCCGAGAGCAAGGTGAGGCATCGTGGAAACCTGCAGTGATAAAGCAGGGCATTCATTCGCCCTTGAACTTGACCTGTTATGGACTCTCGGACACTGAGCTGGGGCCGAGGGGGGCAGAGCTTCCTGGGGGGCCGGCAGCAGGTTTACTAGTGGCGTAAACAAAAGGGAAGGTTAGAAACTGACCTTTATTCCAGTTAAATAGCAGAAGGTAGTCTGTTATTTACATGTCTCTTGCTTTTCTCTTTTTACTTCCAAAAACGACATGTAAGATTCAGTATTACCTTACAATTTATAAAGCCCACACTCGTGCACTATCTTGTGCGTTGGCCGACTTGTATATACTAACCTTCCGTGGCACTGGATCATTTATACTTCACGTGAAATTTAATTCATTCTACTTCTAAATAATTATATTTCCTTAAATAATACACTAAATGATTTTTTAATGCCTGAAGAAAAGCCAAACTTGTGTTTCTGCTATGTTATTCTCTCTCTTTCTCTCTTTAAGAAGTAAAACCTTTTGGTTAGGGGAAATTTCAACCATATACAAAAGTTGACAGAATGGTATGATGAATGCTCGTATACCTGTCACACGTCTCCAACAATTTACTCGTGGCCAACCTATTTCATTTCTCTTCCCACCTCTGGTCCTCCGGATTGTTATGAAGCGAATTTCGGACACATACCCGTTCATCCCTGTTTACAGCTGATTACTATGTTCCTTAACGTCTCGTGAACACTGAAATAACAAATCCTGAATCTTTGCTTTGGAGCAAACACAGGGTTACGTTCCTGTGAGCCTCCGGTCACAAGACTTTTGACAACCGATGAATACATACCCTTGTTTTATGTGTGTGTCTCTTTAAGGACACCTTACTTAAGATACATTGTCAAGGGGCACCTGGGTGGCACAGCGGTGAAGCGTCTGCCTTCGGCTCAGGGCGTGATCCCGGCATTGTGGGATCAAGCCCCACATCAGGCTCCTCCGCTATGAGCCTGCTTCTCCCTCTCCCACTCCCCCTGCTTGTGTTCCCTCTCTTGCTGGCTGTCTCTATCTCTGTCGAATAAATAAATAAAATCTTTAAAAACAAAAGATACATTTTCGATTCATTTACCTTGGACTTATGGCCAATAGCACCGTAACTCATGCCAGGATGAAGCTTCAATCTAATGCTTCAATCTAGTGCCAGAAGGCACATCATAGTTTAGGAACACCAGCCCAGCCCTTCGGCACTATGCTTGGGGGCCATTTTAAACAGTAAAGTCAACAGCAAAAGGCATAAAAAATGCAAAAAACACAGCACTACTCAGATCGTGAAAAGGATACTTGTTTCCATTATGACAGCTGAAACAAGAAAACAGAGTGTCGCCTTGTTGACCTCAGGTGGACGGTGCATGTTGGGTGATTCAAACTTAGCCAGTCTCTCCCTGTCCTCAAGTATCTGTGAAAGCCCCTTGACTATTGATTTGGGGAATACCAATAACTTTTAGCTAGTAGGCGAATTCCCAAAGCCAGAATCCGTGAATAATGAGGATCAAATGTATAGAAAAAGACAGACTCTTTCTAAAAAGCATCACCAAAGTCCATGTCCCATTATTATATCTAAAAAAAAAAAATCTAATAGTCATTACTTGCCATCATTAATATCCAACATGTATGCAAATTTCCCTGTCTCATAATTTTTTTTTTTTTGTAGAATTTATCTGAATCTCCGTTTAAAGATTTTGTCAATGCCAGGGGCACCTGGGTGGCTCAGTCAGTTAAGCGTTTCTGACCTCAGCTCAGGTCATGATCTCTGGGTCCTTGGATCGAGCCCCGAGTTGGGCTCCTCACTCAACTGGGAGTCTGTTTCTCCCCTCTTCCCTGCTTGTGCATTCTCCCCCCAAAAAATAAATAAAATCTTTATAAAAGATTTTATTTATTTATTTGACAGAGAGACAGCCAGTGAGAGAGGGAACACAAGCAGGGGGAGTGGGAGAGGAAGAAGCAGGCTCCCAGCGGAGGAGTCCGATGCGGAACTCGATCCTAGAACACCGGGATCACGCCCTGAGCCGAAGGTGGATGCTTAACGACTGAGCCACCCAGGTGCCCCAATAAATAAAATCTTTAAAAAAATAAATAAATGAAAATGTTTTGTCAATGCCATCAACTGGCCTCAACTTGCCCTTTCTTCCAGGAAGGTTTGGACACCGAAGCCTTGAGTCTTGAGCCAGGGAACTCTAGAGGGGCTCATCTCAACGGTGTTTTCCATTTCCCGCTCAGGTGGGGGTTGCACTGCCTCTGTGAAACTGTGGGTGGGCCTCATCTGATGTCTCCTAGCTGCACTATAGTTAACAGAAATCTCTCGGAATTGTCTTCAAGCGGATACTGCCTTCCCAATTTCTCAAAGCCAATGGAGACTTTTTGCTAATTTTTCTTTATGGGAGAATGGTAATTCTATGGACATTTGGAAAGAAAAGGCGATTGAAAACATATGCTTAGCCAGTCATCCTAAACTGCAAAGATTTAGTTTTAAAAGATTTCCGGTACCCTTTGTTTTACAACCGGTAAAATAGGCTTACATATTTTAAACAGACAAGAGAAGCCCCTACCATTTAGAGGACTACTCAGTCCCCTGACTTTGAGATGTAACTGAGCATTCATTCATTAAAAGAATTTTTTTTTTCTATGAAGATTTCTGCAGCATCTACAATGTACCGGGCTCTATGTTGGATTCCAGAAGTATAAGATGGAACAGGCATAGCCCGTCCTCATGCTTCTGACTGTCTACATAGTGGGACAGTCACACACACAGCTTATGAGGCACAGTGGGATCCAGGCTGAGCCAACCACAGGCAGAGAGGATCCGGGCACAGAGGATTCTGGGAGGAGAGGAAGGTGATGCTTTCTACTTGGGGCTCCACTGTTTGGAAATCTTCATGAAGAAGGTAAATGAATGGAAGGTACAGGATGTGTCTGGCAACTACGGGCAATCTGGCGCGTCCGGATCATAAAGACATGAGCCTGAATTAAAGGCTGGTGTGGAATAACGAACATCCGTCATATGAAGACTTTGGCCTTTATCCCTTACACAGTTGAATTCCACGGATATCCTTAACTAGTGTTGTGGCATGATTAGAAGTGCAAATGACACTACAGATAAAAGATTAGTATCCAAGATCTACAAAGAACTTCTGAAACTCAATACACAGGAAACAAATAATCAAATCAAAAAATGGGCAGAAGTTATGAACAGACGCTTTTCCAATGAAGACATACAAATGGCTAACAGACACATGAAAAAATGTTCAAAATCATTAGCCATCAGGGAAATTCAAATCAAAACCACACTGAGATACCACCTTACGCCAGTTAGAATGGCAAAGATAGACAAGGCAAGAAACAACAATTGTTGGAGAGGATGTGGAGAAAGGGGATCCCTCCTACATTGTTGGTGGGAATGCAAGTTGGTACAGCCACTCTGGAAAACAGTGTGGAGGTCCCTTAAAAAGTTAAAAATTGAACTACCCTATGACCCAGCCATTGCACTACTGGGTGTTTACCCCAAAGATACAGACGTAGTAAAGAGAAGGGCCATATGCACCCCAATGTTCATAGCTGCATTGTCCACAATAGCCAAATCATGGAAGGAGCCGAGATGCCCTTCAACAGATGACTGGATTAAGAAGCTGTGGTCCATATATACAATGGAATATTACTCAGCTATCAGAAAGAACGAATTCTGGTGGGTGTTGGGGAGGGCATGTATTGCATGGTGCACTGGGTGTTATATGCAAGTAATGAATCATGGAACATTACATCAAAGACTAGGGATGTACTGTATGGTGACTAACATAATAAAAAACTATTATTAAAAGAAAGAACATATGATATAAGACAAATGACAAGATAGAAAAAAATTTTTTTATAACACTTATTTTTAAAACATGACAAAGAAGAAAACATTACAAAGGGTTCATTACCTTACTATAAAAAGGATTTTTATAATTAACAAGAAAATGATCAGTATTTAAGGAAAATGAGCAAAAGACATAACCGGAGAGATCTCTGCAAAACAGATATAAATGGACAATAAATCAGTGTTAGTGTATTCAACTTCACCCTTAATTATAGAAATGCGAATTAAAAGAAAATACTCTTTACACTTATCAGATTGACAAAAATTTTAAAGTGTGATAACACCCAGTATAGTTAAGAGTAAGGGGGAAACGAACATATTCATACAGTATTATTGGTGGAAGTATAAATGGCACATCCTTTTTTGGGACAAATTGTTATGGTATGTTAAATTTTAAAATATGTTCTCAAATTAATTGAATTTAAATAAAAATAAAAAAAAAGAAGTGGGATGAAATAAGGAAGAGCAATCAAGTGAGTCATTCTGGAATGACAGATTATAGAAAAGACTAGATTCATATGAATTCTGAATCGAAACCCAAATTGAAAAGTGTTTCCGATACGAGACCAATAATACATAAAATGGAAGAAAGCTCATTTTTTGGATGAAGGTAAAAAAGAGAGCATAAATGCTTTTGATTCAAGTTCAATGTCAAGGGTAACTTATCTGGTGCTTTTACAGAGAAAAGAAACAAGTCTCCGGATTCATATTTTGACTCCCAAGGGCACACCTGGCTTCACAAATAGCAGAAACACAAACCCTCTCAGTGCTGATCTTTTCCAGGTCAGTGAAAAGCAAGGAATTCTGTGACACCCTCACCACTGCCTACTTTTTTCTTTTGGTTTCTGGAACATCCATCCTGTGGGAAAGAGATGTTTCCCTACCATGCTTTGTCCTCATTAAAGGGTTTTATCTAAATGTTTTGACTTCTGATTTTCATCTCAGGAAAAAGGATGTTTTTCTCTTTAAATTTCGATGTGCTGCCCAATCCCTAAAGTGTTACAGCTAGACTTTTTTAGTCTAGCTAGTGCTAGGTTTTATTATTATTATTATTATTCCTATTATTAAGAATATTGGCCATACTTTTCAGACACCAGGCTTGTTCCTAATAATCTAGAATCTAAACTGGTCCCTAAAATGAAGACTTTGGCCTTTATCCCTTAGGCAGCTGAATTCCACGGTCCTAGGTCTAGACTCTAGGACCAGTTTAGAATCTCTGGGTCTTTATGAGTAATGAACGACACTGCTAGGAACACCTGTCAGAGGCCTGGAAAGTTCCTCTCTGGCAAAGACACCTGCCGAGCACACCTTCACACGTCTGTAAGCCCACGTTCCTTGGACACACCTGTCTTCATCAGCCTCCCTAACAAACCACACACCTAAGGCCGACTTGGTCCGCATTTAATATCAAGGTACTGTGGCTGTTTGAGAGCATCAGAGGAACCTTCTGTCGACCTCCCCCTGTAGGCTGACTAACTGCTGACGTTTCCCAGGGCATCAGAACCACATCTACCAGAGTGGGGAAGGGATCTTTGAGACCGTCTAGTCCGTAAGTGCCCACATTTTATTGTAGCACCAAAATCTTTCCTTCCAAAGTATCAAAATCTTAACAACAAATCAAAAAAACTTTAAGACAGCTCATTACTTGATACAAAAATGATGACAGTGGGACTCTACTCAAGCAGTGGTGAGAGATCTTGAGGGCCCCATTTCCCCCAAGGCCCGGCGAGGCAACTCCACTAAAATCCGTGGTCTCTGCAGAGCCTCGCTGGAAAACCAACGGCTGATTGAACTCTCTCCTTTCATAAGCAATGAAACTAAGGGTCGGACATATTAAGCCATTTGCCCAAGGTTACAGCAAAGTCAGCATCCTAATTCCGGTGTGATTTATCCCATCGCCCCAGATCCTTCCATGAGGCCATGCAAGCTGCCCACTTTCCACTACGGGAGCCTTGCCTCCAGTGGCTTCCAGTAAGGCAGGAGTGTGGAAATGAATGTTGATGATCTGTTTGCTTGGTGCTAAGCCTTTTTGTATTATTATTTTTTTCTTTTCTTAAGAAGTACAACTCACAGTTTCATTCAAAGTACAAGTTTGCTCTCTGCAGCAACTTTTTACCTAAAGCAGTGACATCTGGCCCAGGAGCATGTATTTCTCGGCATGATGTTAGCCTTCTACCTGTATGTCTTTGGGTGAATTTCCTCCTCAAACCCTAACGAGTGTTGACTAGTTTTATGAATATTTCACTCCCTCTGGCACGGGTGACTCATTCATCCTGCTGAATCATACTCTAGTGAGTGTGATTACATAGCCTATCTCCTAAGCCAGGGCATTTTTTTAGAGTAAAAGGGGGTTCAATGAATTACTCACGTGGGACAGCAAATGTTAGCTGAAACTGCTCTGGACAAACCAGGGTGTGTAGGGCATGCAAGATCTGGGAGAGAGCTGAAGAGGCTTCTCTCGGATAGAGCAATATGCTCTCACGTGGAAACCACAGGAATGATTATGGAGAAGCGAGAACACCAAGATGAATTAAAGACTGCAACCAGAATGATGATCTTTGAGGCTGGTTGATTGGAACCTGGAGCCCATAGGAGTGGGCGGTCCACATGGGCAGAGAGTGGGAAGGAAGGGAAAAGGAGATAAACTCCAGAAGCAGAATGGACTGGAGAGCAGGGGTGGCTGTAAGAAGAGAATTTGGTTACTGAGTTCTTTCTACATGTCTATGCAGATTAGTACGTGCCAGACTATCCAGCAAGATGAGTGCAAAATTCCCAAGACAATGATGCAACAGGCCTTGTGCTGATCCTAGGAGACATATCTGTGTCTGCCCTAATAACTACGAGCTCTGGAGTGTTTTGGTGGAAGAAGAGGATGTTGGCGTTACTGCAGCATATGACACCAGTTCTAGAAAGGCAGCTGCTCACATTCCTTGCTGGTGCTGTGTCCGGTGACAAGGCTGAGCCCTGCCTTTGTCTGCCTGCAGCCATGTCAGAGTCTCCAAACCAGGCTTGTGAGTGTCTCCTCACTGAGAAGCCATGTTGTCCTTTGATTCAAAGCTTGAGTTGGCAGAATGGCAGCCATTTTGTGTTGTGTTGTATGTCACAGTCACGAAGCAACTGTTCACTTCACATCTGAGCCTCAGAAGGGCAGAGGGCATGACTCAAAGACACATAGCAAGTGAATGACAGAGCAGAGACTTTATTTCAAGACCTCTTTTTTTAGGAAAGAGAGCCATATAATCTTTAGGTAGGTGATGTCAGGACTCAAAATGACAATTCTGGATTATGGTTCTGGTTAAACATAAATTCATCCCAAACTCCCTAGATTTCTACACTATTGGTAATGGTGGTTAATACTCCTTGACCATTCACTATGTGCTTTATAGGCTTCTTACGGTTGGCACCTGGGAGTTGAGAATGGCGAATGACCCCGTTGCCTGGGACGGTCCTGGTTTTAGCACCTCCTGGTTCCACCTCCTGGAAAACTCCTCAGTCTCAGGCAAACCAGAATGGTTGGTCACTCACTTAGAATATTCCAATGAGGCTATCTCATTGGATGGTTTACAGCTGACCTAACTGAAAACTCAGAGAAACTCAGTTGTCTCTCTAATACCATGACTCCAGTAACGCGGGAAGCAGAATTGGAGCCCATCTCTGTCTGACTTCAAAGCCAGTGCTCCCACCACCACACTCTCAGTCCTGTTGTCACTGGTGTGAGACCAGGGTATTTATACTAATGATGAGACTCACACCCGACACCTTCCTAATCACTGGTGAGAACGTAAATGATGTTTCAGTATGTTATGCAGCAGATGGAACCCTAGAGCTGAAAGGACCCCTACGGGCATTTAGTCAATCCTATCCATTTCACACCAGAGCCTCAGAGGGGTGGAGGGCATTACTCAAAGTCACACAGCAGATGAATGACAGAGCTAGGATGTCACGTCTCTGAATCCCAGGGCAGGTTCTCTCCTCCACGAAGTAATGCAGTACAATGTCCATGCTTTTCAACTAAGCAGATTTGAAAGGAGATGTTTAGCATGGACGGTTCACCAGCAATATCCCCCAATTGCTGGTGAACCATCCATGAGAGATCTATGTCAACTCTTGTCATCTTTGTAATGTCACCATTATAAAGCACCGTGTTATGAAATCCTGAATTTACTCACATAGATCTCTCTTTACTGGTAAGGCTCACTCATCAGGTGCAGCCTAGAATTGAACCCATGCCGAACATGTCTGTGGCCAACCACTAGTTTTCTCCTGCAGTGCTAGGTGGAAAAGGCAATGCCATTCTTCTTCATCTGGGGGATGTTACAGGAAAAGTCAACTTGCTAAAGCGTGATGTGGACTAACGGCATCGGTGTTATCTGGAAGTGTAAAATGGCAGAGCCCACCTCAGACTTCCTGAATTGGAACTGTATTCTAACAATACCTCCTAGACTATCCGTATGCACGCTGCAGCTGAGAAGCATTGCTCAAAGGGTGGCCAAGGAAGAACCAGCCTACTATTAATGCACTTTTGACAGTCAGCTTTGCCCTCCCCATAATGGGTTCATAGGAACCGAATGCACAATCTCAGTACATTCACTAAAGTCCTCTCGCTGCTTTGGGAGAAGCTTGGCTCTGTTGGAGCGTGACAAGAAATCAAAGGCAGGTGAACAATGGATGGGGACATTTCCATTGAGGTAGGGTATGGTTCCTGGAATTTTGATTTCCACTTGTAAATTTCTTCTCCCTACAGACCAGAGAGAATTTTGTTACATCTCCCGCATCTCTATATCCAAAGACTTGTTAGCCCCAACTGATTTCCCATTTGGGCTGAAACTGTGTTGAGCAAGAATGAAACAAGAAAAGGACACAGAGTGGTCCCCTGGAATGCTTTAGAACCAAATGTGACCAGAGGCGGGAGACATCACTTCAAATGTCTTCTCCCATTAGAGTCCTGTTCTTCCTTCGATGTCACAATCCCTTCACGAAGACATGGCTGGATAACAATGGATTTCCACATTGCTTCCAGACAGGATTTTACAACTCGCTTAAGGATTGTTGACTTCTTGGCCAAAGCGACTTCTTTCCCTTCCCTTCTGCCAAAAGACCAAAGCTTTCTGCTTTCCTGTAATCTCCTACATATGAATTTTTTGCTCTTGATGGAGTTACTAAGCTGAACAAACCGCCATGTAAGTCAAATATCAACATAAATGGTTATTTCATGTTATAAGCATTCGTTTTAAAAAAGCAAGATAATCTTATCCCATGTTCCCAGAAGGATCTGAATATATGTTTACTTATCACATGTTGCCCAAACGTGGCTGGGCCTCACCAGCCTGGGGCTGGTAATAGGGTTACTTTTACATCTGTGCCCGAATGATAATACTTTGAGCTCAAGCAAGAGTAAACCCCCCTCTCCTGTTCATCAGTTACTTTCACTGATTCCCAAAGGGGTTCCTCCCAGGTGTGCACAAAGGAGGCAATCAGCGGTGGCTTCCGTACAGCCTCTTCTGTGTCGGCTTGTCCTGGGGCAAAGCTAATTCCTAAACCCATCTTCCCTTCTAACTGAACAAAAGCATTCAGGCACATTGAAAAAAAATTTGTGGAATGTATAATAACTAGACTATCCGAACTTCAGTGCACACTATGCTCAACGTGAAGTCCCACCCTCAGCTATGTTACGGTCAGCCCTTGATTATGTGTGACAATAAAGGGGAAGAGGCAGTAGCTTTGTTTTCATCCTCTTCAAATCTACATGTATTCTTGAAGCAACTTCCGCATTTGGCAAGAACTTGGCCTTGCTCTTCCATGCTGCCTGAAGAATTATAATTCTAGGGGACCTGCAACAGACCAAGCATCTGGATTGTTCTGAGAGTGGGGAGAACACGATGGTTTTTACTGGCCCACAGAAGCTTAGCACAGTATATGACATAACGTGGGTACTATTTGCTGGATGAATAAGGAAATCCATGCATGCACTATCTCTGTATCCAGGGTACTCCCAAGACTCCAGAAATTGGATAAGAGAAGCCTGCTGTGCCTGGAACAGCAGGTTGGTAAAAGAGGGGAAGGGAATGAGTGGCACCATTTTTTCTTATTTTGATGCTACCTTCCCATAATAAGCCTCTGACTTTGAGATTGGAATTATAAACATAACACCTATTTTCATTTCTTTTATGCTGTTGTCCTATTTTGTACATTATTCCTTCTGTTCTTGTCAACCCCTAGAGTTTAAAACAGTGGGCTCTAAGTCATGATGCATGTAAAAATCCAAGTCTTTATATCTCTGATTTCCTATCAAAAATCTCCACTTGGGACACCTCCACTTGGTTCCTCAAACTCGAAGCCGACACAGGCAACCTTATCCTTGCCTTCTTCCCTTCTCCCATTAGCAGCAGTCAACCAATCTTCAAAAACCATTGTGTTTTCTAAATCTCTCTAAATCTCTTCACTTCTTTCCGATCCCTTACCTGTGCTCTGTCATCAGGGCTCCCCTATGGGTGTGCCATTGCAAAGCGTGTATTAAACAACTCATGGGCACATGATCTGAATTATCATCTATTAAGAAGGTGGCCTTCATGTTGGTGTTGAGCAGCTGTGACTATCCCCTATCCCTTCTGTCCATCTGCCAAAGGGATGCTCCAGGAAGATAAATTCAACCAACCTCCTCCGCTGTTCGAACACTCTGTTGCCCTTAGTATGAGTCTTCTTGGGTTCCAGAACAAAGCACCACAGACCGAGTGGCTTAAACAACAGACATTGATTTTCTGACACTTCTGGGGGCTGGAAGTCTGAGATCAAGGTTTGACAGGGTTGGTTTCTTCCGAAGCCTTGCTCCTTGGCTGGAAGATGGCCGTCTTCTCGCTGGGTCTTCAGAGGTCTTCCTGCTGTGTGTCCTGTTGGGTCAGGGCCCACCCTAGTGACTTCGTTTGAACTTAATTACTGCTTTAGGAACCTTAGCTCCAAGCATAGTCACATTCTCAGGTACAGGGGATTAGAACTTCAACCTATGAATTTGGGGAGGGGAGGACCACAATTCAGCCCCTAAGACCACTGAGATAAAATCCAGCCTCCTAACCATGGCTTTCAAGGCCCTTCATGACTGGGCCACTCCCCCCAGCCCTGGCCGCAGCTCTCACTCCTCCCCGTGAGAGCACTTTCTGTGCTAATTTATAATTACCAATTTACCTGTCGGTAACTCTCAGTCGGCATAAGTCACTGCACTTGTGAGGAAGGTTCTGGAAAACCATCAAATCTCTGAGGCTCACAGAAATGAATTCTGAAATGTGACGAGGAGAGTGGGAGGCCTGGGGGTGGGGGTGACGTGGGCAGATGTGTCTCCTGGGCTTTGGAAGCCACTTTCACCCGCTGCCGATGTCTCATCGCCATGAGTTTAAAAGTTACTGGGAACTCGATTATAGTGTGGTATTTACATTCTTAGAAACCCAAATTACAGCTTGGAAACCACCCAGCGAATTCATTTCTGGGTAAGACAACCATATGAAAAAATTGTATTATGTGGACACTTGTCCAAAATATTATAGTAAGTATCAGTCGTATCTGCATTCAAATGTTAGGCTCTTTATTCCAAATATGGCAGCACTGTGATTATGGGACGAACACAAAATAGGCAAAATGATTGTTTACATTTTGTCTTCAGTTTTCCAACGGCGGCGTGCAAGTTGAGTGATTTTGCATTTTCTCTCATCAGCTGGCTGTCATTTTCTCTGAAAATTGCATTTTAAATAACCAACCCAGGGGAAAATATTTCATGGTGTGAAATTGTTTTCTCTCTACCTCTTTTTATTTAAATTGAGACTCTCATCTTTATCCTTCTGTCTTGAATGGACTGAACTAGGCAGAGAGAAGATATGCTGGATCATAGTTAGAGTAAAGGAATATGTATTTAAATCTATTGCTAGAAGAAAGGGACAAAGTTTCTGTGGCCTCAAAGTGTCAAGGAACAAGCATATGGCCAGGAAACCCCATTTCAACTCACGAGACTAGACATTTGGGAACGGTGCCCGCTCGTGACCACCTTCAGGGATGTTTTAAACTGTAATTATTTTTATCTCATAAGTAACGTGTGTTTGCTTTTAAAATTAGAAAAGGAAGCAAACACAGATCACTGACTTAAAAAACATTTAAGTAGGAGCATGCTGTATTATAATTTGTTTTTTCCTATTATTCCGTGTTCACAAATATACTCCTATAATATTTTATTTTTAAATCAGTTTATCTTTCATTGTATAATATGCAGTGTCATCATAAAGAAATTATACACGTAGGATCTGAGAGTCTTCAGGTCTTTAGGTCACTCCAGTCCAACACAACAGTTATATACCCTTTTTAAAAAAGTGCTGTGGCTCTGGGTGACTCAGTAAGTGGGGCATCCAACTCTTGATCTCGGCTTAGGTCTTGATCTCAGGGCCGTGAGTTCAAGCCCCATGTTAGGCTCCACACTGGGCATGGAGCCTACTTTAAAAAAAAAAAAAAAGATTAAAATGTCCTGATATTTTTAATACACTTTTTATTTGGGGGTAATTTTGGATTTTCATAAAAGCTGCAAAGATCGTATGGAACGTTCCCATATGCCCCTCACCCAGTATCCCTTTTTGTTCGCACCTCACAATATCGTGGTACATTTGTCAAAACTGAGAAACCGATACTGATATGTTGTTCTCAACTAAACTCCAGACCTTATCTGGATTTTATCAGTTTTCCATTAATGTCTTTGTGTTCCAGGATCCAATCCAGGGTAGCCTGCATTTAATTTTCACACCTCCCCAGAATTCTCCCCAGTCATTCCTAACTTCTCAGGACCGTGACTCGTCTGAGGAGTACTAGTCTGGGCCGAGGGATCCTCGTTTTTCACCTTTCACAAATATTCTTCCATGTATGTGTGTTCACAAGCTCAACACAGCAAGGTGTAGAATTTTGATATAAACATGACCTATGCTATGCTCCCGCTTTATGCCTGTTTTAACGGCAATGTCAGTCTGCATCAACACATTCCTTTTTGAAGAAACAATTCCGGAGTATCCCACTGTGGAAACTCAATCTTAATTATCAACCAGCCTCAGATGACAGATGTCTCCTTAACTTTCTACATTGAGATTCCCAAATCTGCTGAGCGGACACCCATGATCTAAATCTCCAGGCACGTCAGTGATAATTTTCTAAAGGTAAGTATCGGAGGCTGTCAAAGACTTTTCACTAAAAAAGAAAATCACCCACATGGCCCACGAGCTCTTATGTATTTGCACTCTGCAACTGCCTATGGCCTCACCAATGCTTCCTCTAACACGGGGTGTAGCTGCTCTTTTCATCTTTGATAACTTGATGGATGCTTACATGCAAGGCTGCATTTCCTTCGTGTTCTATTCGCCATATGTCTTTCTTCTTTTTACAATGTCCTGTGTATGACCATTATCACATTAAGGGTGGGAGAGAAGAAGAGGCCAGGTCATCTTTTTCCTAATTCACTTATAAAAGCTTTTTCTGTATGGAGGACAGTCACCCTTTCTTTCACCTAATGAGCTATTTCTCTTAAGTTACTCCTGTCTTTGTCTATGGTATTTTTTTTTATAAAAGGACATTTAAAATTGTTTATGCACTCACCAATCCTGTTTCCTATTATAATTTCTGCTCTAAGTATGAGGGTCATAAAGTCTTTTCCCATAATCTAGTTCTGCTGCCATTCACCTGTATTTTCTCCTGATGCTTACATGTCTCTGTGTTTCTTTAAATATTTAACCCATTTGTGGTTTATTTTGCTTTGAGATAGGGTTCTCATTTTGTTTTTCCAAATGGTTAGCCAGCTGTCTCAACACCATTTAATGAACAACCCAGCCTTTTCCCCCACGGATTTGAAAGTCTATTCTAACAACACCCCATCTTAAGAGACTGCAAGCGGGCCACCTGTTAAGGGTCCAGGAGAGGCTTCCAACAAGAGAATTAGGAGGAGACGATAGTTGAAAACCTTCCAGTTGTTTCCATGATCACCTCGTTACAGTGTCAGTTTCTGCTGAAAGACATAGTCCAAGCCAAATCCAAACACACATTTCTATTCCTGTCTGGCCCCCAGACTTTACATCTTTCTTGTTCTCTGCCTTCTCCCCAGTAGTAGAGGGGCCCGAGCTGTACTAGGCGACAACTGTTTGTAAAACCACACACATCCTTTGGAATGTATATCATTAAACGTTTCCCCAAGTTTTATGGTAAACTCCCTACTTTTGCCTTTTCTGGAATAAAGAAACTCTATTCGCCAAACTAAGAAATCCACCACCAGGTACTAATACATAACAGCTTATAAGCTGAGCTGCAAATTTGTTGATTTACTTTAAGAATGAAAACCTACCTCTTGGATCGTAACTGTCTAGAGACCAGACATTGGACTAAACTTTTTCAATTTCACCCAGTTCTCAGGAGCAGGTGCAATCACTGGCCCCCACTTCACAGGCGAGAAATGGAGGCACAGAGAGGTTAAGTAACGTGCTGAATGTCGCAGAGCTATAAGTAGTGCATCAAGCCTGTGCTGACAGCCATCGCTTACATCTGAACCCAAAGGTTGTTGCTAAAATCTGATGGTACCAATGTCGGGTTCCTTGCACGGCCTCTGATCCCCAGATGGAAAGATCTCAGTAACTACCAGAGACCACTTCCCAAGCATCGTGATTCATTTCACTCTCAAGGTGTAGTCTTTCCAGTTTGTGAAATGAGATCAGCAAGGACTTCAAGCTGTGAGTTAGAGTGTGGGCTCGGTCACATGGCTAAGCCATTTCTCCAATCGTACAAAAGTCATGTCAATGGAGTTTCACTGGGCTCTCGGGGTTTATATCTGAAGCCATTTCTCCAATCGTACAAAAGTCATGTCAATGGAGTTTCACTGGGTTCTCGGGGTTTATATCTGCTGCATTTCCCCTGCGGACTGTACCATCTACCATGAATGATGGCAGTGGAAAGGGAGCCAAAGCCTCCCCACATCTGTCTTCCTCCAGTTCTCTCTGTGTTCCCTTCTGTCGGCTCACAGCGAGAGGGTTAGTGTTATTCATTACCTTTGCGGTTCTTAATTTTCAGAAGGTATCGATTATAATAGGATACAGTCATCTGGTGCTCCGAGTGCTAGAGTGGTCTTAACCGCACACCCCCCGATCTTACAGATTAGGAAACCGAAGTTGGTCGACGTTAATTAGGTGTCCTAGGGCACACAGCTGCTTAGCAGCAGAATGTGATGGAACCTTCAGATCTCCCAACCCCAGCCTTTGCTCTCTGTCTGACAGCTTGCTGCCTTCAGTTGTATGACCAATCCTGCGTTTTGATGATTTTTTTTTTTTTTTTGCAGTCGCGGGGTGGCTGACTCAAATTTCATGTAAGCAAACACAGCTTGAAAGCACTCTTGCCTGCCGCATACAACGAAGTGCCTGTGAAAGAGTTTATGGTGGAGATACGTGCACCGACCATCAACCTTCTCATCATTTCTCAGTGTAGAGACATGTAATTTATAAGGTCTCACCCCTGCAATGCAGGGATCAGAGCCCGAATAGTTTGTAAGTACATCCCCTAATTCCTTTTAATGGTCAGATGTCACAAACGCTTTTTACAGGCCCTGCAAAACATACTTCTTGCATATTTTGGCTGTCACGACATTAGATTGATTGCACTCTACAAAATATGCTTTTAATTTTCTACATAAAAATACTATGTAAGAATTGCAGTGGCCTTGCTTGGCATCCACATAGCCCCTTCTTTCGTGCCATCATCTGTGCTGAAGTCTGGAAAATTGCCTATTTATTTCTTGGCTTCCCCTTGATTGGCCAGATGAGATGCAGGCAAGTCGGTGGAAGTGGGTTTCTGGAAAAGAGTACTGATGTGATGGAGGTAATGATCCAAGAGGTGGGCTCTCTTCCTCTCTTTATCCACCTGGAGTGTTGGTGTGATGCCCGGTACTGTGCTAGCCATCTTGTAACAAAGAAGCAACCAGCACGGAAATGAAAACCTACAAGCTAAGGCTGGCGGAACGGAAAGTTACAAAGGACCTGTGTCTCAGATGACATCACTAAGTGGTCAAAGTCATCTCCAAGACCCAGAGATCTCCTCACAGAGCATTGTAGTTTGATTTTCAATATAAAGGTGTGCTTTTTAAAAATGTATTTTGAAAATGGGAAAATACAAAGATGAAAAGGAAAAAGTAATCATAGTTCCAATACCTAATTTTCAAGTACTGATACTTACTACTTTTTTTAAAAAAATATGCTATTTCTCTGAATGTTTAACCCATTAAAATGGCATTCGTGTCTAAACTGCTTTGTAATCTGCCTTTTGTTTTGTACTTAAGGACAACTTATGAGCATTTTCCCATGGCATTATATATTATTGTACAACATGGTTCATGAGAGCCCCATGGTATTCTATTCTCTGGATATGCCAATATTTATTTCACCAATTCTTCACTGTTAGGATATTTAGTTATTTACCACATTTTAGCATTACTTGTCATTGCTATGCAAACGATCTCTTTGGGCCTTTCTCTAATTATTTTTTACTTACAGTACTCATATTTGTCTTAATGATTTATAAGAATTATTCATACAGTAAAGACAGGTATCGTTTGTGGAGAGAATGTTACAAATTTATTTCTATCCTGATTATACAATGCACTTATATTCTGTCCTATATTTTCACTTTTATTTAATTTTATTTTTTTTTAAGATTTTATTTATTTATTTGAGAGAGAGAGAGACCGCCAGTGAGACAGGGAACACAAGCAGGGGGAGTGGGAGAGGAAGAAGCAGGCTTCCCAGTGGAGCAGGGAGCCCGATGCGGGGCTCGATCCCAGGATCCTGGGATCACGCCCTGAGCTGAAGGCAGACGCTTAACGACTGAGCCACCCAGGGGCCCCATCTTTTCACTTTTAAAACTAATTAATTATACAATTAATTTATTTTGGAGTATTCTATGTGTAGAGATCTAATTCTGCCTTCTCTAGTTAGTCAAGAATTTCTCAACATTTGTTGAGAATTCTTATGGATTTTTCAAAGTGGTTTTGGTCCATTTCACTGTTCTGTCCATTCCTGTTACAACATCAAACACTTTCACATTTTATACTTTTAAATTATTAGCGTGTGGACATCCACTTCCAGAACGACTGAGTAGACATACATTTTTCTATTCCTCCTTCTAAGTACAACTAAAAATCTTGGCTATTCTCTACAAAAGAAATGTAAGAAGACTCTTAAAGGTGGTGAGAAGATGAATTGGCTAGATACTTCAAGATCCAAGGAACAACATGGTGCTGAATCCTTTGGGTTTTCTTTTTTCTTCATATACCCCAGGCTAGGAACTGAAAAGACCTGTACCCAGAAGCACCAATAGGTACAGACAAAAAAAGACCCTAGTAAAAGCCTGTTCTCAGGATCAGGAAAGATGCAATCTTGCAAGATAGGAAACTTTCAGACCATAATGGCTCACTCCAGCCTAAAAACTGCAGAAAAAGCAGTGGTTACCCCCCCCACCTACTAGCAAAGACCAAGTGGGGAGACCAGACTTCCATCATTGCCAGCGTATAACCAGATGCCCTACTAACCCTGCCAGATGGTGTCAGAAACAGCCTAGGGGAGAGCCCAAATGTTCGTCACCCCTCAGTGGTAATGACACTGCCCTCCCCACCGTGATGGGGAAGCCACATGGGAAGCGGTAATGGTGTTCTCCCCCACTTTTGCTGAGATAAAGAAAACTTAATGGGGAGCACCTGGGTGGCTCAGTTGGTTAAGCCTCTGACTCTGGATTTTGGTTCAGGTCATGATTTTGGCATTGAGCTCTGCACTGGGCTCCATACTGGGCAGGAAGCTTGCTTAAGATTCTCTCTTCCTCTCCTTCTGCCCCCATACCCTGCTCATGTGCATGCATGTTCTCTCTCTTTCTCTCTTAAAAAAAAACAAAACAAAACATGGCATTTGTTGTGATTTATCATCCTAAATAAATGTTAACTTAAAAAAAAGAAAGGGGGCGCCTGGGTGGCACAGTGGTTAAGTGTTCGCCTTCGGCTCAGGGCGTGATCCCGGCGTTATGGGATCGAGCCCCACATCGGGCTCCTCCGCTATGAGCCTGCTTCTTCCTCTCCCACTCCCCCTGCTTGTGTTCCCTCTCTCGCTGGCTGTCTCTATCTCTGTCAAATAAATAAATAAAATCTTTTAAAAAAAAAAAAAAAGAAAGAAAGAACACCTAATGGAAACCTCAATTCCAGCCCGCACCCAGGAGCAACAAGGAACCTTTCCCTCCAACTCCCACTTGTCAGTGGAAGCCTAGTAGAGAAGCTAGCCTTCCAAGCTCACCCATCTGGCAGAAATGAGGTGGTACCTCCCCTTCACTCACAGAGTAGTATCAGAGAAGGATTTAATTTTATAGCATGATATTCCAAATGTCTGGTTTCAATAAAAAATTACTCATCATACCAAGCATATAGAAAATTTCAAAAAAGCGACAGAACATTACAGCAAAGAAATACAAGATATAAAAAAGAAGCAAATGGCAATTTTATGACTAAAATAAACAATAACCAAAATGGAAAACTGAACAGATGGGCTCAACAGCAGAACTGGAAGGAGAGAAGAAAGAGTCAGAGAACTTGAAGATAGAACGATAGATATTATCCCGTCTGAACGATAGAGAGAAAACACTTACAAAAGTCAAAAGAATACAGCCTCAGAGACATGTGGGATTTATAACAACAGATGTAAGCCTCAGAAAAAAAGGAGAAAGGAGGTGGGGCTGAAAAGGATTTGAAGTAATAATGGCTGAAAACATCCCAAATTGGCAAAAAGAAAAAAGAAAAAAAAATAAATGTGTAGATGCAAGAAATCCACTGCAAGACATATCATAGTCAAACTTATAAAAACTAAAGGCAAAGGAAAGTTCTTAAATGCAGCCAGAGAAATGACACATTAGCTACAGGGGAAAAGCAATTTGGATGACAGTCGATTTCACATCAGAACCCAGAGAGGTTAAAAGGACATGGTACAATATTTCTCAGGCGTTGAAAGAAAAAGAAGAAACCTGCCTATATCCAGAGAAAATATCCTTCAGGAATAAAGAGAAAATTAGGACATTATAGATAAAGGAGAACTAAGAGAATATGTCGCCGGCAGATTTATCCTAAATTAATGGCCCAAGGAAGTCGTCTAAACAGAAAGGCAAAACTGAAAGGATGCTGAGAACATCAGAAAGAATGAATATAGGAGAAAAAATATATAGGTAAATACAGTACATTTTCCTTCTTCTCTTAAGTTTTCTAAATAATATTTGACAGTTGAAGTCAAAAGCTGTAACACTGTCTAGGGTGGGTTTCCTTGTTTGTATAGGAAATATTCAAGACAACTGTATTTTATAATATAGGGGAGAGTAAAGGGATGTAAAGAGAGGTCAAGTTTCTACACTTTGCTAGAACTGGTAAAGGGTGACTCATTAAGCTGTGTAAGTTATGTATATCTAATGTAACAGCAAAAGAAACCATTGTAAAAGCTGTATAAAAATATGCATTTTAAAATAATATAGACAAATCAAAATGGAATTCTAAAGAAATGTTCAAGTACTTCGCAGGGAGGCAGAGAAAAGAAAACAGAAAAATGAAGAACTATGGATAAAGAGAAAACAAAAATGAAAGAGTAGACTCAAGCCTTAACTTATCAATAGTTAAAATTATGTTAAATGTAAATGATCTAAATACACAATTAAAAACAGTGTAGATTAAAACAAAAATAAACAAGCAAATAATAACAAGAACAACAAAGACCCAACTCTAAGGTGTGCATAAGAAACTCACTTCAAATCTGATGTTGAGGTTGGAAGTAAAAGGATGGGAAAAGATCTACCATGCAACATGAATCCAAAGAAGGCAGGAGGAACTCTGTTAATATCAGATAAAGTAGACTTCAGAATATAACAACAACAAAATTGCCAGGCACAGACTAAATTATGTAATGATGGAAAGGTCAACCCACCAAGACGATAGCGGGGTCCTAAATATATAGGCACCAAACACCCAACATGGAAAATAATGTGAAGCAAAAACTGAGAAATGAAAGAAGAAACGAATCCACAAGTACAGTAGGAGACTTCAATGCCTTTCTCCGTCAAAACTGAAAGAACAATTAGAATATCAACAAGGATACAGAAGGGCTTAACTACACCATCAGTCAGCCGGATCAAGCTGAGATTTATGGAACATTCCACCCAACAAGAGTGGAATACACATTCTTTGCAAGTGCCCACAGAACATACACCAAGATAGACTCGACCTTGGGCAATAATGCGAATTTAAAAGAACTAAAATTGTCCAGAATCTGTTCTCCAGCTATAGTGGACTCAAATTAGTGACCAATAACAGAAAGATAACCAGAAAATCTCCGAACTCTTGGAGACTAATGAACACACTCTTCTAAATAACCCATGGGCCAAAGAAGTCTCAGGGAAAATAAAAAGTTACATTGAACTAAATGAACATGAAAGTACATCATATCAAAATTTGTGGGACACGGAGAAAGCAGTTCCTAGAGAGACTCTTAGAGCACTGGATGCCTACGTTAGAAAAGAGGAAAAGTCTCAAGCAATAATTAAGCTTGCACTTTACTTATGAAAAGAAGACTTAGGTCTTGGTGAAGGGTTCTTAGACATGACACCAAAGGACAACCCATCAAAGGAAAAATAGATAAATTGGAATTCATCAAAATTAAAAACCTTTGCTCTGCAAAAGACCCTTTTTGGAATATAAAAAGACCAGCTGTGGACTGGGAGAAAACATCTGCAAACCACATATCCATCAAAGGATGAGCATCTAGAATATATAAAGAACACTTAAACCTCAACAGTAAAGAGAAAAAACAAAACCAAACCAAAGAACAATCCAATTAGAAAATGAACAAAGACACGAAAAAATATTCTGCCAAAGCGAACAGTTGGAAAATAAGCACATGAAAGTACTTCCAACACCACTAGCCATTAGGGAATTGCAAATTAAGACCAAGATACGATATCTCTAAATGCCAATTACAACAGCTGAAACAGAAAACAGTGACAACACCAAATGCTGGAGAGGATGCAAGGAAACTAGAGGCCTCATACATTGCTGGTGGGAATTTCAAGTACAGCTATTCTGGAAAGTAGTTTGACAGTTGCTTAGAAATGTAAACATGCAATTACCATACTGCGCAACAACTTCACCTTTGGCATTTATCCCAGAGAAATGAAAACCTATGTACACACACACACACACACACACACACACCCACACCAACAATCTGTACATGATTGTTCACAGCTGCTTTATTTGTAATTACCAAAGCCTGGAAATGACCAAATTTCCTCCATTGGGTGCATGGCTAAATAAACTCTGATACATCCATACCACGGAACACTACAAGAAAAAGTAACCAACTATTATAACATGCAGCAACTCGGATGGGTTTCAAGGGCACTGTGCTGAGTGAAAAATGCCAATCTCCAAAGGTCACGTAATGTGTATTTGATTTTTATAACATTTTCGCAAGGACAAAATTATCGAGATGGAAACGATTAATGGTTGCCAGGTATTAGAGATGGAGGAGAGAAAGAGAGAAGGTGAGTATGGTTGTAAAGGGGGGGGTCTTTGTGATGATGAGATGTTTTGTGTCTTGATTGCTCTGGTGGTTACACAAACCTACACATGTGGTAAAATGGCATAGATCTAGGTACACCCACGTTGTACAAGGTCAAATTCCTGGCTTTGGCATTGGGAAAAACCAGCTGAAAGGTTCATGGGACCTCTCTGTATTCTGAACTTTCGGTGAATTTATAAGTATTTCAAAATAAAAAGTTAAAAAATAAGGTGAAAAAATCACTGCAGTGTTATTTTAATTTCTAGAGGTCAAGTACCCAACCACTGACATTTTTTAAGATATTTTCAAAATTGTATTTCTTTGAAATGAGCATTAGAATTATTTTGTCAAGTTCCAAGAATGATAGCAGATTTCATTGGTATTTTATTCCAATTACAGATTATTTGGAGGGAAAAAGGATTACTCCTATCCTTGTAACCACAAGATGGAAAAGGCCTGGGTCCTTGAGTCACTGCTTGGAAATGCATGCATGACACTGTTCCATGATCAAACAACACAATTCCATTATGTTCAGTCACTTCGATTTTGGAGGCTTTCTTTTCCTCGCATGTTTCACTAGCCTCTACCAATCAACATAGCTCATGATAAAATTGTAAACTTGCTCTTGAAATTCTAGGTTCTTGGGGCACCTGGGTGGCTCCGTCAGTGGATGGTCCGACTCTTGGTTTCCACTCAGGTCACGATCTCAGGGTTGTGAGACGGGAGCCCCACATTGGGCTCTGTGCTCAGTGGGGAATCTGCTGAGATTCTCTCCCTCCCTCTGCCCCTCCCCACCCCCTCATGCATGTGCATTCTCTCTCTCTCTCTCTAAAGACATTCCCATCACATAGAACAGTGCTAAAATTAAGAAAATCCCAAAATAGGATAAAGTTGCTAACCCTACTCTGAAAATCTTCTCCGTTCCATTGGCTTCAAGTATTAGCTAGACGTTAACGACATCTCTACATGTTTCCTCCCACTCCAATAGATGCCTTCCGTGGTTACTAACTTGGAATATGTCACCACTATCTACCCCTCATGGGGGAGTGATCCCTCACCCTCAACCCCCACATCCAACTGATAAAGTTTAGTAATTCTAATTTTATTTTATTTTAAAGATTTTATTTATTTGAGAGAGATAGAGAGAGGGAGAGAACACGAATGGGGGGACGGAGACTCTTCACTGAGCATAGACCCTGTCTTGGGGATTGATCCCAGGACCGCGAGATCATGACCTGAGCCCAAACCAAGAGTGGGACGCTTAACTGACCGAGGCACCCAGGTGCCCCAGTAATTCTCATTTTAAAATCTCTTCTTTGTAAAGTTTGATGCAATACGTGCCCTCCCTACTACCCATCACCAGGCTATCCCCTTCCCCCACCCCCTCCCCTCTGAAGTCCTCAGTTTGCCTCTCANACACACACACACCAACAATCTGTACATGATTGTTCACAGCTGCTTTATTTGTAATTACCAAAGCCTGGAAATGACCAAATTTCCTCCATTGGGTGCATGGCTAAATAAACTCTGATACATCCATACCACGGAACACTACAAGAAAAAGTAACCAACTATTATAACATGCAGCAACTCGGATGGGTTTCAAGGGCACTGTGCTGAGTGAAAAATGCCAATCTCCAAAGGTCACGTAATGTGTATTTGATTTTTATAACATTTTCGCAAGGACAAAATTATCGAGATGGAAACGATTAATGGTTGCCAGGTATTAGAGATGGAGGAGAGAAAGAGAGAAGGTGAGTATGGTTGTAAAGGGGGGGGTCTTTGTGATGATGAGATGTTTTGTGTCTTGATTGCTCTGGTGGTTACACAAACCTACACATGTGGTAAAATGGCATAGATCTAGGTACACCCACGTTGTACAAGGTCAAATTCCTGGCTTTGGCATTGGGAAAAACCAGCTGAAAGGTTCATGGGACCTCTCTGTATTCTGAACTTTCGGTGAATTTATAAGTATTTCAAAATAAAAAGTTAAAAAATAAGGTGAAAAAATCACTGCAGTGTTATTTTAATTTCTAGAGGTCAAGTACCCAACCACTGACATTTTTTAAGATATTTTCAAAATTGTATTTCTTTGAAATGAGCATTAGAATTATTTTGTCAAGTTCCAAGAATGATAGCAGATTTCATTGGTATTTTATTCCAATTACAGATTATTTGGAGGGAAAAAGGATTACTCCTATCCTTGTAACCACAAGATGGAAAAGGCCTGGGTCCTTGAGTCACTGCTTGGAAATGCATGCATGACACTGTTCCATGATCAAACAACACAATTCCATTATGTTCAGTCACTTCGATTTTGGAGGCTTTCTTTTCCTCGCATGTTTCACTAGCCTCTACCAATCAACATAGCTCATGATAAAATTGTAAACTTGCTCTTGAAATTCTAGGTTCTTGGGGCACCTGGGTGGCTCCGTCAGTGGATGGTCCGACTCTTGGTTTCCACTCAGGTCACGATCTCAGGGTTGTGAGACGGGAGCCCCACATTGGGCTCTGTGCTCAGTGGGGAATCTGCTGAGATTCTCTCCCTCCCTCTGCCCCTCCCCACCCCCTCATGCATGTGCATTCTCTCTCTCTCTCTCTAAAGACATTCCCATCACATAGAACAGTGCTAAAATTAAGAAAATCCCAAAATAGGATAAAGTTGCTAACCCTACTCTGAAAATCTTCTCCGTTCCATTGGCTTCAAGTATTAGCTAGACGTTAACGACATCTCTACATGTTTCCTCCCACTCCAATAGATGCCTTCCGTGGTTACTAACTTGGAATATGTCACCACTATCTACCCCTCATGGGGGAGTGATCCCTCACCCTCAACCCCCACATCCAACTGATAAAGTTTAGTAATTCTAATTTTATTTTATTTTAAAGATTTTATTTATTTGAGAGAGATAGAGAGAGGGAGAGAACACGAATGGGGGGACGGAGACTCTTCACTGAGCATAGACCCTGTCTTGGGGATTGATCCCAGGACCGCGAGATCATGACCTGAGCCCAAACCAAGAGTGGGACGCTTAACTGACCGAGGCACCCAGGTGCCCCAGTAATTCTCATTTTAAAATCTCTTCTTTGTAAAGTTTGATGCAATACGTGCCCTCCCTACTACCCATCACCAGGCTATCCCCTTCCCCCACCCCCTCCCCTCTGAAGTCCTCAGTTTGCCTCTCACAGTCCATAGTCTCTCATGTTTCATTCCCCCCTCTGATTACCCCCCTTTTCTTTATCCCTTTCTTCCCCTACCGATCCTCCTAGTTCTTATGTTCCATAGATGAGAGAAATCATATGATAATTGTCTTTCTCTGCTTGACTTATTTCACTTAGCATTATCTCCTCCAGTGCCGTCCATGTTGCAGCAAATGTTGAGAATTCGTTCTTTCTGATAGCTGAGTAATATTCCATTGTATATATGGACCACAGCTTCTTAATCCAGTCATCTGTTGAAGGGCATCTCGGCTCCTTCCATGATTTGGCTATTGTGGACAATGCAGCTATGAACATTGGGGTGCATATGGCCCTTCTCTTTACTACGTCTGTATCTTTGGGGTAAACACCCAGTAGTGCAATGGCTGGGTCATAGGGTAGTTCAATTTTTAACTTTTTAAGGGACCTCCACACTGTTTTCCAGAGTGGCTGTACCAACTTGCATTCCCACCAACAATGTAGGAGGGATCCCCTTTCTCCACATCCTCTCCAACAATTGTTGTTTCTTGCCTTGTCTATCTTTGCCATTCTAACTGGCGTAAGGTGGTATCTCAGTGTGGTTTTGATTTGAATTTCCCTGATGGCTAATGATTTTGAACATTTTTTCATGTGTCTGTTAGCCATTTGTATGTCTTCATTGGAATTAAAAAAAAAATAAAAATAAAATAAAATCTCTTCTTAACTGCTGATGTGTCCCTTGCTACCTAGAATACTGTTCCATCTTCTTAACTGGTGTGATCGTCTGTAAGATGTTGACAACGATCTTATTCCACTTCATCCAGTCAGATGGTAGGATTGTACCTCTCAGCCCCTTGGAGTTTAAGTATGTATGTATGCCCTCCGGCCAAGTCAACATCAGCAGAAAAGACATGGTATGTTCTGCTGTGGGAAGAGCTGGTGAGTGATTTGCCCTTTCGCCTGCAATGGCAAATAATCTTCCACAGTGGGAATTTTGTCCGTCTGCATTCCTGAGTCAGGGTGATGGTGAGCCGAATGCTGGGGGAGTTCATAGAAGATGTGAAGCCCGAAGCATATTTATTTCTTAAGCCACTGCGATTTGGGGTTGTTTGTTACTATAAGACAACTTTGCCGGTACTGACAAATACACTTGGTCCCCTCGGCTTTCATTTTTGGCTGCTCCAAACAATTTTCCACACAATAACCAGAATAATCTTTTAAAATACATCAGATGCATTGGTCAACCCCCTTTGATGATTCCCTATGGACTTGGGAAATACGTCCTGTCTGCTTCTCCAGCTTCTCCCGTCTCTTCTCTCTCTCTCTCCCCCTCTGGTTTTCTCCGTGTCAGACATTCTCGACTTCTTTTAGATACTCAAATACCACCTGGTCTTTTACTTCAGAACCTTCACAGATGCCTTGACCATCCCACCTCGCACACCTAAAGAGATATGAATTTTTTTTCAGGTTATCTCAGTTAACTTCCGAAATATACTTTCTCTAGGAAAGTTTTTTGACCCCAAATTAAATTAGGAGTCATGCTTCTGTAGCGCTCTGTCATTTTTTTACAGTAAAATCGTGTACTCATGATTCATTTTTTCATTTCCTTCTTTCATTAATTCATTCACCCTCCGCCCTAAGCTCCATGAGGCGAAGGGCTCTGCCTGTCTAGGCTCTGTCCTTTGTGTCTGACTTAGTGCTTGGCTCATAAGAGCTAAGTATTTGTTATGTAAACTGAATGAATGAACGAAAAATTCCTTATACAGTGTCTGTTAACTCAGGTGTCTGCTACAACGATGCTGTGAGAGCTTTCTCTGAAGTTGTGTTACTTGGAGTTTCTGTTTTATGATCTGTTCACACCTGCTGCTGCGGCTGCCTAGAATGGGGTTCTTTCCCTCCCCCCGCCACGCACAAGTGGGTTTCTATCTTCCGCTCACCGCCCGGCTCTTCACCTGATAAGTTCCTCTGTATCCTTTGGGTCTCAGCTTAAATATTCTCTCACTCTGCAGCCCACATGAGGCCCGTCTTTTAGACTCTCAGGACATCAATCCTTTCCATTGCTGTCCTTCAGCGTCATTTGGTTTTGGGTGATCGCTAATATTACCCTGTTACAACCAAGGTCGCCTCCACCTCTACTGTTCCCTGATGGCAGTTGGTCTGGGCACCATATTCCAGGCATTCTTCAAACTCACAATTTACATGGATTATCTGCTTACAGCCTCAAAATAATCCTCTGAGAAGAGGGAGAAATGTGGTGTTGAAAAGAGGTGGATTAATTTACCTAAGCTAGGCAATTGATGGAACCTTGATTTGGAAAACAAATGTGTGTTTTTCCTGCAAAGGTGGTAACTTTTTAACTACTATATTTTATTGTGTTTCTGTTTTTGACACAATCTGAGATTTTGCTCTTTAAATAAATGCGCTAACTTCGTTCACGTTTATTGACACGTTTGGTTTCATTTCTGTGATTCCATTTTATATTACACTTTCTATTTTCATTTATACATTAAAAAATAGTTATTGGGTATTTACTATCTACCAAGTGTAATTTTAGATGCTGGGATTAGAGCAGGGAACAAGACGTGGTTCCTGCGTTCACGGAACTAACTTCTAGTTTGGAGCTGCAGATAATAACCGTAGTAACAATAACAGCCTCAGGTAAATATGTAATCAGCAGTGGTAAGTGCAGGGCGAACAACGAGTAACAGGAATCAGGAGCCTGGTGATGGGCAGAAGGGGTGCTGTTTATTCCAGGGCGATCTCTCTGGAAAAGCCTGGCTGAGAAGATGTCACCTTATTATAAATACTTCCCCCCTCCCCCTCCCTTATTTTGCAATATGTGTTTATCTTGTTGTGGACATTTCCCATATGACAGATGTGAATGTCGATATGGTCACTTAACTGTATACATAAGTCTTTATTTCTTTATCACCTGTGGGTAGTCGCTGTTAATTCTATGAACAGTGAAGAAATCAAAGAAATGACAGGACCTAAGCTTCTCTCCTGCTCATGCCTTGCTGATTTGTCAGTTACAGAGCTATGCCACAAGATGTTTCCACGTCACTTACAGGAAAGCTGATACACAAGAAATCCTGCGGTGAGGCATGTCCTCACACCCACAACCTGCTGGTTCATTGTAGTGATGATCCGTGTGCATTATTTGCAACGCTTTTATTGATTTCCTTTATCATTTATTGTTTTGTAAATTAAAGACTCAGTTACTCCAATGTCAAGCAGATACGTTTTACTTGTACTGAATCGAGTGCCTACTACCATGTATTGCAACTATGTTTTTATTTTAATAATTCACCTTACAAAAGAGTACCCTCCAAGTAGAACATTTTATTAGGCTTTCTGCTTTTTCAACATTACTAAAATTGGTGTTTTGTGTTTTTTTCCCGGTGGTGATACTTTTCCAAGTTTTTGTTTAAGTTCATTTAATGAACACTTCTTGTCTTTTTTTTTTTATCGCATCTTTCCCATTCATCTCTTGGAAATCTCCATTCGGTTATCAAATACTTGGTTTTTTCCAGAAGGGTTTATGGAGCCTATGTTTATTTTATTTTTGCATATTTGAACATGTCTGTCTTGGTATAAAAAACATTTGGTCTCATTTCTTATCTAAGGGGATGTAGACATATGTTGCTTAAGAGAATTTTGAACTCAGTTTGAATTTTTTCAAAATTCTTAAAATTTGTGGGATTTTATTATTTTTTTTTATGAGGGAGGGTGGCAGGGAGATATCAAGAGCTGGGTGTTGTAGGGATATAATCTGCAATCACTGAAGACCAGCAAACTTAATGTGAATGCTTTACTCGATCATTCTATGCCAGTTTTTTGTGGGACACAGTGGGCTCTTTCATAAGACACACCCCCATCTTTGTTTTATAAAATGTCTCTTCTCGTGTATATTTGAATACTCTGTATCTACTTTATCAGCTTAGTTTCCTCTTGGGGGTTCACCAGTCACACGCATGGCTATATCCACTGTCTCATTTTCTCTACGTAGCTTGTTCCTTTTCACATATTTTGCTCATTTTTTCCCCTAAGCCTGTCCTCCATGTCTGTCTCTCTCAGAAATATTTATTTTTAAATTTTTGTTCATTCCAGTGTGCTTTAGGTTTCAAAATGATTTTTTTCCCTCTTGTACATTTCCCCTGGAGCTTGTTCAGTTTCTCAAAAGAAAACGTTCTTTCTTTCTGTTGTCTTATCTTGTCTTGTTCCACCCCTCTATTTCGTCTTTGAGCTCTGAGCTGCACCAACACCATTAAAAAGTTCTTCGCCTCTGTGGATGGATGCTTGTTTGTACTGTTCTGCTTTGCAGTAAATCTCCTGATGTATATTCTCTGTCGGTTTTGGCTTGGTATGTTTCATCCTTCTCTGTTTATTTCTGATTATTACGTGTCTCCAAATGGGGGCAGTTTCCGCCCCCCCCCCCGGATCAAGAATTTGCTAAAAAAATTGGATGAGGAGTACAGGACATTATACAGGGCATGAAGCACTGTGCCACTCTAGAGTGGGTCTCTGCTACAAGCTCATTACCCCCCCCAACAAGAATGACCGCATATTTCACGTGTGTGTGATAAATTTAGGAAGAGATTTAATGTGTATTTCATTTCACTTAATGGTGATTGCCACCTCTCCCACCTTGCCATCTGGGCCACTGGCTTTCCACACAGATAATGCATCTGTGTAATATGTCTCAGCCTCATCTCCCCAGCCACAATCCAGCATGGAATGGGACTTCAGGCTGTTCCCAGTGCCCAAACACTGTGCCCTGCACTCCTACACTCCAGCACAGTCTTTTTGACTCCTGCCTTCTTTCATTAAAAAAATGCTGAGCTCCTATGTGGGGCCAGAGTACTGGCCAATATTTTATAATTCTTGCACTCATAAAGTATATAGCCCAGAGGGAGACAAACATCAAATGGCCAATTAAAAAATTCTGTGCAATTAACATAAAATTGGAAATTATAAGTGATCTAGATTTAGCACTCTCATTGGAAACTTCTGTGATGATGGAGATGTTCTCTACCCCCACAGTTTAATAGAGTGGCCACTGGCTACATGTGGTCATTGAGCACTTTAAAGGTGGGTAATGTGCTGAGGGGTTGAATTTTAAACTTTTTTAAAAATTTAATTCATTCATTTCATTTTTTTTCCCATTCACCTTTAGCTAGTGGCTACTTATTGGTCAGCACAAATCTAGAGGGGAAGAACACAATGCTATAAAAGATGGAATAACAGAGTTAAGTCAGGGGTGCTTGCAATGAGGACATTATATTTTTTTAAGGTCTAAAAGATAAGAAAAGTATATCCAGGCAAAGAGTGGGGAAGAAAAGCATCTAAAACTGAGGGAAAAGGAATTGCATAGACCCTGAAAGAGGAAAATGCATTGAATTCACACAGCCAAAAAATATTCTAACTGTTGATTCTAGTCTACAGATATAAAATGGATTCTTTTGAAAATAATGGTATTTCTCCCACGTTATGCAGTGTGCTGCTAGTAAAACAAAACAAAACAAAAACTACTCTGTATGATACTGTAACGGTAGATACACGTCGTCAGACATTTGTCCAAATCCATTAAATCTACACCACCAACAGTGAACCCTAAGGCAGACTACGGTCTTCGGAAGATAACTATGTGTCGATGTAAATTAATCACTGTAACAAATGGACTACTCTGGCGGGGAATACTGATCCTGGGGGAGGCTGTGCAGGTGTGGCGATAGAAGGTATATGAGAAAGTTCTTTACTGTTCCATTTTGCTTGTTTTCAAACATAGTCTCTAAAAACAAAAGAAAACAAAGTAAAAAAACGACAAAGTAAAAGCTGTACGGGCGATGGATATGTTCATTCTCTTCATTATGATGTTGTTTTTACATTGTACACACATGTCAAAACTTATTCAGTTGTGCACTTGAAATATTGACGGTTTACCACATTACGATTATACCTCAAAGCTGTTTTATTAAGTGATCTGTCATCACAACACATGCATACATATGTTCATTTATGAGATTTTCATAAACAGATCTTTGGAGGTGAGCTATCTTTGAAATGCCTCAAAAATACAGGCATACGTATCCAACCTAGCACTGCTTTCTGTGACCTTCACGATTCCGAATTACGTTGCAAACCAGAATCTCCGTGCGTCTTTTTTTCCCTTCTTATTTCCATAAGAAAAAATGATCATTGGGCTAGCCCGGTGATGGGTATTAAGGAGGGCACATATTGCATGGTGCACTGGGTGTTATACGCAAACAGAGAATCATGGAACACTACATCAAAAACTAATGATGTACTGTATGGTGACCAACATAACATAATAAAAAATTAAAAAATAAATAAATAAAATAAAGTAAAATAGGCTTTTACTGGAGGAAAAAAAATGATCAGATTCTGTTGACGGGGCTCTGGTTTCAGTAGTATTTTCCCACCAGGAGAAATGGAGGACTGACTGCCCTTGACCCACAAATTTGGGTATGGAAGTACACAAAAGAAAACAGGGGCAAGCAAAGAGAAAGGGAAATGATCCTTTATAGACTCTGGTATGACTTAGAGCTGTGATTTTTTTTTTTTTTTTGTAATCTGCAGGATTAGTTAATTCCCACTTGTCCCTGTGTTGTAGGCATCAGTCGCCTTAACCAGACAGAGAGGTCCTGCCTCTCCAGCGGGTGGTGGGTCAGCAGGGAAGGATGCGGATAAAGGCTAGTGAAGGTGCTGAGACTCTTGTCCTCTTCAAAACATCTATGGGCTTCTAGGACTTTAGTTGCATCTAAAGAGATGAGGACAGGACAGGACTACGGCCACTCCCTGTCCAGCTGGCAGTCATGCAGCAGAGAAGACCAGACTAGATTACGGATGCAGGGTCCTGGGGGGGGCAGGCAGAGGGGGCCCTGGAGACTGGAGAGCCTTGGGAGAACAGGGCTTCATTCATTGGTGGAGTGTCTGGGAAAGCTTGGGCTTGAACCCTTACTTCTGGCTCTTTCTGCTCACTTTCTCCATTTAACTCATTGGTTCTTAAACCAAACCAGGTGTTGGGGCTGCCATTTCTGCTCCAATACTAGAGAATCTCTCTTTTTTTAAAAAAAGATTTTATTTGTATATTTGAGATAGAGAGAGAGAGGGAACATGAATGGGGGAGGGGCAGAGGGAGAGGGAGGGGCAGACTCCCTGCTGAGCAAGGAGCCCGACCTGGGGCTCGATACTAGGACCCTAAGATCATGACCTGTGCTGAAGGCAGACGGTAGACGATACCAACTGAGCCACCCAGGCGCCCCTACTAGATAATCGCTTTGCAGGCACGCAGTTTGCCTCCCACATTCTCTGGAGAAACCAATTCCCACTGAAGCGTGGGTATGAGTTCATTGGAGACCAGCGGGTTGATGGGGTGGTTGCATCTTGGATTCCTAGAGCCTGGGAAGTCCCGTTATTAGAACACTTCCCCAAATATGGTACATCCATTCCCAGGTGTCTAAGCAGCCATTGTTAACACTGAAGAAGGCTCGAATAGCGTGACAGAGACAGGGTCTTGGATTCCTCTGACTTTGGCTCCGAGGTGCCTTTGTGCACCTTCTCTCAGTGCATCTAATTGTATAGGGATCCATGGCAGATTCACATTGGAAACAGGGATGTGGGCAGCTCTAGGTTAGGAAGGACAACAAACAGGAGAAGGATTCACGGCAGGGCTCAGAAAAGAGGAGAGAGAAAGGGCAAAGAGAAGAAAGGGAGAGAGACAGGAACAGGAGGTAAGGAGATAGGATGGCACCATGGGACAAGAACGGGAAGAGCCAGTGGGGACAGAGGTGAGGATGGAGGGGCCGTGGAGCAAGAAGCAGGAGAGGAGGACAGAGCAAGGAGCCTCACATGGACCCGGGGTAGTCTTGCTCTCCGAAGCTGCTCTTAGAATAACCATCGCCTCCGAAGCAATTTCGAACATGTCCATTGTGCTTTGAGAAATGGCGAGTGCACTTCTGTTTTCCAACCTTGGAATATAAATTTTGAAGTACAGATTTATTTTCTCCAGGAAGTTCGAAGGCTTGTACATCTCCGAAAGAACAGAGAGTTTTCTCCAGATCTCGGCGCGGGCAGTTATTATACAAACTACGGCCAAAAAATCCCCTTGACACTCAAGAGCTGTCAGCGTGCCTGTAGCTATTCTTTGAGAGAGGAGGTCTGACTCACTCTATCATGTCTGTAGTCTAACCTTCACAATTCGGCATTTTATTTTAGGTATTCAAGCCCTTTAGATGCAGACTAAGTCCCAAACTGGGGACACAATGAGATCTTAATTGCATTAGAACAGTGGCGGCGGAAAGCACACTGAGAAGGTTTTGGGGAATAAACCTGTTGACTACACCTGCCCTTGACCGTCAGAAGCACCCCCTGAGTGGTGCAAGGTCTGGGAGGAGCCCGGCCCGGGCTGGCCATTCTTAGAGTGAACTGTCAAGCTAGCATTTCACGAGCACAAACCGAATTCTCACTCTGAAAGGAAAAAAAAAAAGCAAAAACACCCCCTAGCATTAGAGAGCGTATCTTTTTTTTCCCCCCCCCTCTGTAAGAGAGAATTCAGGATGCTGAGGTGGGAAAACATCGACATTGGAAAATATGGTTTGTTTCTTTCCCCTTAGGCAGCAGGGCACCTCGGGATGCGGGACAGAAATAAAAATGGCAGAGAGCGCTCTCTGCTAATTCTTTCCAATTTTTGGAAGCCTCCTGAGAGCACTGACATTTATCAGTTGCAAGGGCGGTTTTTGGTTTTAGGAACCAGTGCTCAGTTTTAATGAAATCTGTCCGTCCTGGGTAAGCGATGACATAATTGCCATAAATAACATCATATTTATTTTCAAATGCATTTTTTTTTCTTTTTTGGTTCAAAGGGAGTCTGCCCATTTTTAAAAATAAAACAAATGAGTACTTGGCATCTTTTGCCCGGTGTCTGTACTGCACAACTGATAACAGTAACGTAGCTCAGATAATAGCTATCATTTATTGTTTCAGTATGTACTGTTTAAACATAACTATATTCATAAGGCTGGAAGGAAACATGGAAACAAGTAATCGGCAGGAGCCTGACATCAAGCTGAAAAGACAAGATAACAGAGTAATTAATTAATTGGTTAATTAAGTACTCAATTATTCGTTTATTCACCAAATGCTTCCTGTCAGATACTGTGTGAAGTAATGCGGATACTACGATAAGCAAAAATAGACATTGTCTTGACCTCGTGAAGCCTTTAGTCTAATTCAAGAGAGAAAGGAATCAAATACCAACAGAAACAGACAGAGAAACAGTGAGAAGTCCTTTGACGTTTGTTATGAGAGTAAATTTGCAATTACTGCCTCGTGTTTGCAGGAGGGGTTGTCAAGCGTTTGGCATGAGAGGAGTGTTTTAGCAGTTTCAGATGTGTCTAAGAAGTGGTGAGTTAATTCCTTCAATACACAAACATTTATTATTTTAAAAAACACGTATGAGATTAGAAGTCTGAGAGGTCCTTAGAAAAGCCTGAGTCTGCGTTTGGAACAAAGGTTTGGAAGGGAGAGGGATTAGCGTGTGGCCAAGGATCAGGATGGAGAAAGAGAGGACCAGAGCAGCCAAATGTTCTGCAGGAAAGGAGAAGGAATGTGTGCTGGGGGGGGGTGCGGGGGCGTGGGGTGGTGAGATCCTATGAGGCCTTGAACGCCGGGCTCAAATCTTCGTCCATGAAGTCTAAAGATTAGGGTTGTGCAATCTTGTTGATCTTAATTCACCCAGATAATTAAAAAAAAAATACAGACGTCCGGATTTCAGGTTGACCCAATCATTCTCAATCTGGGGCAGTTTTGCACCCAACATCCCTTGGCAACTGCTTTCAAATAAAGTGCATTAATAGAAAATTTGAGGTCAACAGCTCAGGAAACAACTGACATAGAAAAGATAGTGTATTACTCACAGTTCCCAAGGGAAGGGGGCATGCTAGGCACGGGGTGGGGGCCCACACAGCGAAGCACTAGGGTCAGTCGGGCGACAGAGGGAACCGGGGACATGAGCCTCTGTAGTGGTCTCCATGGGAAAAAACAGGTGAGCGGTTTTAGGATTGGCTAGTTGAATACTTTTAGTGGACTCTGGGATGGAGGGTGGTCCCTAGTTGTCTAGAACCTGGCCCTGGAGTGATTAGGGCAGGTGGGGCATAGTCTGGAGTGTGGGAGCTCTATAGAGGGGGTGCTTGGGGTGTGGGCTCTGGTTTGGTTGGTTTGTAATTGAAAAGCACACTTGTGGGTGAGTTGTTTATTATCTCTAGGAACTGACTAACCCTGGGAGGAGCTGTCCTTCCAGGATCGGTAAGGTCCCAGATGGTCAGAGCATCAGAACTACAGAAAATAAGACAGGGCAACGACGGCAATACCCAGAGATATTTTTGGTTGTTACCATTGGGGAGGGGATGGGGGCTGTTGGCATCTAGTGGGTAGAGGCTGGGATGCCGCTCGACATTCTACAATACAGAGGACGGCCCCCCAGTAAAGAACTGCTGCTTCAAGTGTCAAGAGCCAAGGTCAAGAATCCTTGGAAAATTGTACAGTCCCCAAGGACAACCCTGGAATCTCTTTATATAATTTTCAACTTCTCAAGGGGATTCAGAAGATGGATGGGATTTGAGGACCCATTGCAACAGGCAGTAGGGAGCCACTAAAGAGTTGTGAGCAAGAAAGTGGCTTAGGGTAAAAGTTCTAGGGAAAAAAAATCAGGAGTATGATTCAGTAAATATATATGAACATGGATGGCAAAGACCACATTAACTTCAGTTGATGGCTGCTTTGCAAACTCTGAGCTTGGAGGAAGGGGAAGGGGATCAGAGGTGGGACAAAGGTAGTTTCAACTGAATCTTTAAAGTTTTACCTCTTCATTAAAGAGTTCCAATGTACGTTTGCAAAAATGGTGACATTTAATAAAATTGGATATTGGGTACGCAGATAATCATTATCTTTGCAGTACCTCTCTGAATCTTGGGAAACTCCTATAGTAAAAACATTTTTAAAAAGTCATGTATATGGGGCATCTTGAATTGATGGACCAGGTGAGATAGAGAAGTTGAAGGAATAGTCCACAGAACCAGTGGGAGAACACCATCATTCCTCTCAAGGAAATTCATTCCATCTTTAGACAGTTCTGGCTGGGAAGGAAGACATTGTCGTCGTCCTACAGTCCAGCAGTTGGAGAGGGCTCTGACTTCCCCAAACACGATGTCCAATTACTGAGTCCTCTGTTGTCCCTGCTCCCCCTTATGGTGACTCCCCCACAGCTGGAGGGTCCTGGAGGCGGGAACCATGCCTTATTTTCATCGTAGCTGGAGCGCTTAGCATGGTACTCAGCACACAGAAGGTACACAATACATGTTATGAAATACCTAATGACTCCGTGCAGTTTTGTTCCCCTCTAATGTGGCAGAGTTGCAGCCTGGGACCTTGGATGTTTTACCTAAGGAATGGAGCATTCTGTTGATTCCCGTACCCGCCCCCCCCCCGCCCCACCCCGCCAGGAACGTTGAATCCCATCAGAGAACATTTATCTGTCTTCCCGGTCTGAGAGATTCCAGTATGAGCTGTCTGGAACATTTCATGCAAGAAATGTTGCTTATGAAGGAATTAACCATTTACCCTTTGATCATATGCTATCGAGGGACACCTGTTAGGCCGCCATAATTATCCTCATCTGTCATCAGATATGGAAAGGGCTTTGCCAACATTTATATGAATCCAAGGTGGTGGCTGCAATTTTATTTTTATGGCACACCTCCAAACACTTAACTGTGGTTGTAATTACACACATCATTTGAGTGATTTGATTCACGTGTGCCTGCTAAAATGAAAGCTCCCTGAGGTCAGACCACGTGCACCTAAGCTCACAATAGTGTCCCAGTGCTTTTCACAGTGCCTGACTCACCGGTGAGAAAGTAGTGAACAAACAAGGAAAAGGCAAAGGGCATACAAAAACTAGAAAGGATGAAACAAGATGTCAAGAATAATGCCCCAAATAAGACATTTGGCAATAAAAGCAAATGGGCTACTATCTTAAGTACAATTCTTCTCTCTCTTTTTTTTTTTTTTTTAAGATTTATTTATTTGAGAGAGAGAGAGCACGAGTGCAAGGGGCAGAGAGAGAGGGAGAGAGAGAATCTCAAGCAGACTTCGCACTCAGTGCAGAGCCTCACAAGGGGCTCAATCTCAGGACCCTGACATCAGGACCAGAGCCGAAACCAAGAGCCGGATGCTTAACCAACTGAGCCACCCAAGCGCCCCTTAAGTACAATTCTAAAATTATAATTTTGTTTAAACAATTTAAAGCATGCTGTTTAATTCTACTATTCTTTGGTAGTTAATGAGCATTTTCTATGTGTCAAATACTACAGTAATCATTTAAATTGTATTATCTCATTTAATCCTTACAACAACTGTAAGAAGTATTCTTAGCCTGTTTCTTTAAAGACAATACATTTTCACTGAAATTACTCACAAAAGTTAAAAGTAAAATTGATAGCTAAAGATTTACCCATAAATACTCAAAAAATGAGTGAAAATATTTCTATTGAAGTAAAATGACAGACACAATAATTTACACAGAAATAAAGATGGTCATATTATGAGGCGCACTTCACCATAAAAATATAACTAATACTAATGACTAACTAATATTATATCAAATTCTATAAAAGGCACCAACTAAAAATACAAGGAGAAACGAACAGAAACACAGTACTTTAATATACCATCCGGTTCTTTAATAGATGCAGGAAGTCACAAATAATTAAGACCATAATGAATTTAGGCATGAAAGCTAATGAGGATAAGCCACATATGCCAAATTCGAGCCCTAAAAAATGGAATTTGCTTTATTTTAAAATGCCATGACATGTTGATATAAACTGACCTTATATTTATTTACAAAATCAACCTTAGGATGTATATTGCCCAAAGCAGAAATTTTATAACAGCATGATTTAAACACACTGTAATGACGACAATAAAAAACTGAAAACTATGAGTGCCGGTTTATTTATTTATATTGAAAAAAATTTTTTTTATGAAGTAACCTCTACACCCAACATGGGGCTTGAACTCACAACCCTGAGATCAAGAGTCGTGTGTTCCACTGGCTGAGCCAGCCGGGCGCCCCTACTAATGCCAGTTTAAATAAAACAAACCGGATCTCATACAATTAAGACAAAATGCTACATAGATAAGCTCTGAAGTTATGAGGGGAAATCTAATTCTGCCCCACTTACACTCAGCAACTGCGTAGTCTTAAATATTTGCATTGTTATCAAGAAGGGATGAGCATAAGATAATTAAGCACTCCACGAAGATCTGTGAAAAGAATAGCAAAATACGCTTTAGGAAAGCAGAAAGGAAACAAAAATAAGGAAGAAAGAAGCAACAATTCATTAGGAAAGAGAAGAAAATTTGAAAATGTATTTAAAAGGGTCTGATATTTGGGTCTCATTGTATCACCACTGAATCAATACTATAAACAAACCCCACAAGTCTAATTAAAAATAAAAGACAGAAAACACAAATGTACAAAGTTAGTTACAAGGAGTGATGCTGTAGATAACAGAGGGTTTAAAAGCATTAAAAGAGACTATCATGTGCTGCTCTACGCTAATAAATTTGAAAATCTCAATGAATGGGGTAATTTTCTTGGAAAATGTAAATGACCAAAATTGACTCAGGAGGAAGCAGACAGCCTGAATAGAAAACATGACTGGGGAGGAAATTGAAAGTGTTCTCAAAGGCTTACCTCCAAAAAAGGCGCTGGCTCGAATGTTTTCATGAACAATTTTTTCCAACTTTAAAGAACAGATAATTCTCCTACTCTGTAAACTGTTTGAAAGGCTAGAGGGAGATCCAAAGCTTCCTAATTAGTTTTATAAAGCTATCATAACCCTGGTTCGAAAACCTGACAACCACAGCACAAGAGAGAGAGAAAATAAAAAAGCAAAAAACAAAACAAAAAAACCCTACTTTCCCACTGTCCAACCAGAAAGAAAATATTAGGAATTTGAACCTGATATGACGTCAACACATCATGCTCCGTGGCCAAGCTTAGTGTTTTCTAAAGCATGAAAGAATGTGTTGATATTAGGAAATTAAAATATATTCCATGAACAGCCTGGAGGACAAAAATCATATAAGCATCATCATAAAAAATTGTATTAGATAAAATCAAATATCAATATTGAAAAAAAGGTGGTTCTTTTTTTTTTTAAGATTTTACATTATTTATTTGAGAGAGAGCGAGCACAAGCAGGGGTAGCCTCAGAGGGCGAAGCATGCTCCCCGCTGAACAGGGAGTCCGATGCGAGACTCGATCCCAGGACTCTGGGATCATGACCTGAGCTGAAGGCAGACACTTAACCAACTGAGCCACCCAGATGCCCCGAACATAGGTGATTATTAATGTGAGAAAAAAGGATACATTTTAGCCCTGTGAAGATTCCATGCAATGGTGAAATGCGAGGAGAGTTTTCACTGGACTCAGGTATACACCTGCCATCACCACAATTATATTATATTTTGACGTTCTATCCAAAGCAATGAAACAAACAACAGAAAAAAGGGGGTAATTGATTGCAGCAAGATAAAGTAGTCATTTTCAGGTGGTGGATGATTTTCTTTTCCTTGGAAAACCAAGAGAATCTACTAAAAATCCATTCAAACTCCTAAGTTACACAGAAGGTTGGCCAAAACAAAATAAGGAAGCACCAACTACCACTATCCCAAAAGCCTCCGTGACTCTTAGACATTTCAAAAAGCCAAACAGCACATTCTTTTTAAAAAAGAAATTTACTCAAGTGAAGAAAAAATATACAAAATAGCTAGGAATACAACGAAACAGAAACACTCAGGGTCTTCGCCAAAAAAAAAAAAAAATTAAAACTACAAAACTTAATCAAGATACGTTAGGGAATGGAACAAAGGGGAAATAAACTTTATTCCTGGAAGGAGACATTATTTTATAAAGGCAATTCCTCCCCAGATACCAGGTAGGTTTAAAGTATTTCCAATAAATTTCAGGATGATACTAATTTGTAACGTGAAAAGTGATTCTGGAGATTATCTGAAAACATAACAGGAAAAAGGACAGACGATTTTATTTAAAAGGGGCGATGCGGAGACTTGATAAAACGCTTATAAAAGCCCAAAAATCAAAGCAATGTGGTGGCATCCTAAGAGAGAGCAATGGAAGAGAACAGACAGCAACCACAGTATCTATGGTAGAAGTCACTTTCAAGTAACTGGAGAAATGACGCATTCGTTAGTAAATATTACTGGAAAACTTGGCTGTGTCATAAATCAGTTATATCACGAATACCAAAATAACACCAACAAGATAAATTCCAAACAGATCACATACTTGACGAAAAAATAAAACTGTAACAGCAAAAAGAAAATACATGTATGTAAAACCAAAGTAATTCTTAAGTAAAGATATTTGAAACAAGGAACAACGAAAAAAATTAGTTTGGGTATATATGAAAGGCATCAAAACCACTATAAAAGTACATGGCAATGCCGCATTGGAAATAGATAGAATATTTATGATAGGCTAAGGGTTAATACCCACTACTGAGAAAATATATTCATTCATAATGCTAAGGAATGAAAAACAACTTAAATTTCCAATGGTTAGGGATCAGTGTAATAAATTATGGCCCATCCAAAAGTTGATAATAGGCAGACACCGGAATTATGTACTCAGAGAACATTTAAGGACATGAGGTAATGCTCACAATAAAATAACCTGAAACAGGCAGACACAAAATTATGCAGAGTATAATATGGGCTTTGTTTCCTTTTTTTTTCTTTTTAAAGATTTTATTTATTTGCCAGCGATAGAGACAGCCAGCGAGAGAGGGAGCATAAGCAGGAGGAGTGGGAGAGGAAGAAGCAGGCTCCCAGCGGAGGAGCCCGATGTGGGGCTCGATCCCAGTACTCTAGGATCACGCCCTGAGCCGAAGGCAGACGCTTAACGACTGAGCCACCCAGGCGCCCCTGGGCTTTGTTTCCTAAATATATATACATTAAGTATAATATATATTGTATATACATTAAGTATATATATAAATGTACTTATCTATATACTTAAGTATAATATTGTATATATTACACAACATATAAATATATACATGTTAAGTGTAATATATAATTATACATTATATAATTAAGTATTCATTATACTTAAGTATGCTAAGAATACTATATAATTAAGTTTACATTGAGTATAATATTAAGTATATATATTATATATATTCATAGTATTTCTGATAAGTATATATATTACTTATCAGATATATAAGTATATGTGTATATATATACTTATGCTATGTATAAGTATATTATATATAATATATATACTTATACTAAGAACAGTATACTAATACACTAAGTATACTATATACTATATAGTTAAGTATACGTTAAGTGTATTATATATTAATTATAACGTATATAATCACAATATATTTGATAAGTATATATTATATATACTTATATACAATACATATATTCATATATCTGATAAGCATATTATATAAATTATTACATATTATGTACCATATAAATTATTATACTTATATGTATATACATATACTTAATGTACTTATTACATGTATATATATACACACACACTTATCAGAAATACTATGAATCTAGAATTAAACGTTAACTGTGATTATCTCTGGGTTGTGAGGTTATGAATGAAAAGGTTAATATTTTTCTCTACTGTTTACTTTCCTTTTCTCTGCATTGTTTTCAATTTTTCAAACGCACATCCATTATTTTTATAATGTGGGGAAAATGCCGCATCAGGAACACTGTCCCACTGTCACGGAATCACTGATTTGCTATGAGACCTCTGCTCTGACAATGCAGACACTCTGTTTTGCTGCTACTCCCGGTTTCTCTTCAACCCCGCCATCCTGGCCCACAGCTTCCGTGGGGGGCAGGGAACAGCCGGAGCCCCTCCCACACGCTGTGGGTTCTCCGCAAGCTTCTCAGCCACCTGCCTCATCAGCTGCTCTACTAGAAATGCCACCTAAATGTCATTTCTTCACTCTGCCTAACTCAACATACTGTTCACTGACCATCTGCCCCCGCGTCGGGCGTGGGGGGTTGTGGAGGTCCGACCCCTGCCTCCAGGAGCCACAAAGTAGGCAAGACCTGCCCCAAATCCCATTACAGAGATCACCCCGTATCATCTACCTCGTAACTGATCACCTCCACTTTGCAGCGCCGGGGCTGCCAAAGTCAGCAAGTAAAAATGTTGCAGGGGACAGACACTGCACGGGCACGCTTTCAAAACCATTCAAATGCATTTGAAATGCAAGTTGAACTGGGCATCCCGTATTTCATGTGGCAACCGGAGACAGGAACTATTATCCCCTGCTCTCCCCGCACCCCCATTTCACAGAGGAGGAAACTGAGACACTGTGAGGTTTGGGCACTTGCTCTGTTCCCGTAAGGGATCGGTGGGGCCTGAACAGGGGCCTAATCTCCTGCTGTTCGTCTAGCTGCACTCAGAACCTGCCTCGTTTGGGGTCTCGTTTGCTTCCGCATTTGTGGGCGTCTGAATGTTTTAACAAGCTTGGTGCACTTGAGTGTTTGTTTTGCTTTTAGAGTGGTGTCGGGTGTCACCTCTGGGTAATGGTCCTTGGGGAAAGTGATAAGCGACCCCAGGGGAGGTCTGCACACTCAGCAGCGGGGATGCGGGTCAGAGGGAGCTCTGTGTTGGCTGGGGCCCCTCCTGCTTCTGGCAGGAGGTTCTTCACCCACACGGCTTGGCTGTGAGCCCCACACGGAGAGCCGTGCTTTACGTGCGAGCCCGCCTTTCTAGTCTAACTGCTCAGGGTCCAGGGTGGACGAGATGTCCCACCCACACTACTGCTCCAGAGCCCAGCGCACCTGCTGCCTTCAGATGTGCTGAACGAATGATTACCTCCCATGGAGGGGGGCTGGTTCCTGCAGCGGGCTTCACCCTCCAGCATTGCTGGTGGGCTTGTCTGGGCAGACAGGAGGAGACCCTTCTCCCCGCATTCAGGGATGAACCGCGTGGGAGTGGAGGGGTCCATGGTGGCAGCCGAGGACCTCCACTGGCCAGGGGGAGCCCAAGGGGGTTGCACACTCAACTCTGAGGAACCGCGTTTCTGGGATTTGTTGAGCACACACTACCTGACGCTGGGGATGCAAATAGCTCCTCGCTTCACTTCCGGCCTCTGGCTGGAAGAAATGGAATCGTGAACCATTAGATTTAACTAGTCCCACGGTAGCTCGCCTCTTGGCAGAAGTTATCCCCTCCCTCTGAGACGCTCAGTAAGTGTGAAGTTCTCATGTGTCAGATGAACTTGGGGCTCAGAGAAGTCTAGCGATTGGGGAGGAAAAGCCACACCACTGAAATTATTTCGACTTTGTGCCTAGAACATTTGGCACAGAGGGTACTGAGGTGGCAGGAGGGATTTCCTTAGTCCTCGAACATGTGTCCTCTATCTTTCATACTGAAATGTGCCAGAGAGGAGCCCCTTGTCTATAATCTCCGGTTTAGCTGAGTCGATAGGCCCAGGTGCTCAGGTGGGTGGAGGCCTCGGATCCAGGTGGAAACCAGGTCCTCTGACAGTGACCACGTTTGGCCGACTGCCCTACTAGGACAGTGGCATTTCAGGGTCACCAGGAGGGGCAAGCTGGGGTGCGGAGGTTACAGCCGTGTATGACCTGGTATGTCTCTTCAGGGCCTGCTCACCCTGGAGGTCCTCTCGGGCCTTCAGCCACCTGCTCTCCGGCTTCCCTTTCCTGCCCACTCTTTCCTGCAGGGAAAGGTGTGGTTACACGCCTGCCACACATCAGTGGATGGGTGGAGGGTGTGCAGGCCCTGTGGGCCTCAGTTGCTGCGACCACCTCAGGACCCAAGTCCCATCAGGGAGGGACGGTGCCTTTGAGGGTCGCGTGCTGTTTCCAGCACAGGGGTGTGGGCGCTGGCCCAGAATACCTCTGCTGCTGGGACACACAGCCAGAGAGGAGGCCCCTGTGTCTGTGTGTCTGTCTGACGTCAGAGCTGGGCAGCGGCCCGCTAAGGTGGGTGTCCAGGCTGGGATGGGGGCGGATGGGGTCTCGCTGCAATTTCATCAGATGAGCTTTGAGAGACTCAGAAAAACAGCTGAATAAAACCCCTGAACCTATGGGGAGCTTTGTGTTCATTAAAAGAGAGTTGCTTTTCGCTCCTATAAAAACAAACAGCTGCTCTGGGCTCCGGCTCTTTTGTGTTATTGTGCGGTGCCAGGATACAGTGACTTTTTGAGAAAAGAGTTATTTTAGGATCAGCCCGAGGAGGCGTGGCTGACTTTGGTTGCAAACGTAGATTTTTAAATGATGGGGTCCTCCGAGGGTTTATTGTGTGGCTTTTTGTCCCTCATGAAGCAGGTGCATTTGATTAGCAATATGGTCCAGCGATTAGCAGTGGTGAGCAATAGGGGTTCATCGATCGGACCCGGTCTCCTATTAAATAAACAGGATCACTTTTCATTCCTGTCGCTCAAAAAAAAAAAAATTCCCTTTTAGAGGTGAGCACATACTCATGCTGATTCTCACACTGTCCCCCATTCGGGGACCCCAGGAGCACCTTGCGGGTGCTGGATGAGGGGTCAGGGTTACAAAGTTAAATAAGGGCTGGTGTCAATCCCAGGGAAGCTTGTGGAAGGAGCCAGACTCACACAGAAATACCAGGGGTAAAGTCTCAAAGGGCAACACTGAAGAGACTTCTGGTGACTTCGTGGTCCGAACAGATATGAAGGCCATTCCTTTAACAGACACAACAGAAATGCTGCCTACACTGTTCTCTAACATTTAATACATAGAACTGATTTGAAAAAAAGAGGAAGAAAGGAAATCTCCAGGTGCCAACAAACAAGGAAAAATACTTGAACCTGAAGTGGTAAGAGTCCCCAGAAACCCAGGTCCATATGCACATTTTAGGGGCCAGGGGCCAGAGATTCTAACACCTAGTTGGGAGAAGGAGGCACTACTCTTTGTGCTGAAGAGGCAGGGGAAGAAGGAGCAGGACCCGGATAAAGAGCTGAGGCTCTAGGGGTGCCTCTGGGGAGCTCTGTTGGGAAAGGTTGTGCTCGCTGACCCACGGAGGTGGAAAGAAGGCTTGCTTTCAGTGTGATGCCTTGGATGGAAAAAATCAAATTCTCCGATAAGTTGATTGACTTGTCTGGCATATTATTACATGTGCAAAGCCCAAATTTACAAGACCTGTGCAGACAGTGAAAAGATAAAAACCCACAACCTGAGAAATGAACATAGACCCCAGGTCAGCACCCATGAATGATTTAGGACCCGCTGCCTAACGGGAAATAGAGTGGGAAGAGGGGTTTAGCAATAGATTTGATTTACTCATTAGGATGATACCTCTGAGGGTAGGGACGGGGAGGGAGCAAGGAAGGATGGCGAGAGCAATTAAGGAGACGATCTGGGGTTCTCAGAAAGTGCAGGCATCGCCTCAGCCAATGGAAAGATCCAGCAACGCCTCCCACTCTGGGTCCCATTCCCTCTTAAAGGTCAGCTATCTCCCTTCCATTCTTGTCTCTTTCCCGGAGCCCAAGGAAGAGGAAAGTGCCTCCACTCTGACCCCCAGGCCCATCCATCTCGTGGAAACTGAGGCCCTCCTACCTCACACAAAACCTTCTATGCCTTTCTCAAGGCAATTAAAGGCATCAAGCATGATTGACGGCAAATAAAAGCAACCGTGACATTTATCCCATTTTTTAAATTTTTCCATGCGTTCTGAGGTGTTTGTGGAGTTCACCTGGGGAACGTAAGCCTCGTTCAGTATTCCCAAATCTATCCGTGCACTCCCCCAGAAGAGCAGTCTCAAAGAGAACACATATCTCGCGATACCATCCACTGATGCAGGAAAACCAGAGGACAAAACCCGACACGGGTTCATGACATAAACTTCTGCAAACTGTGAGTCGAAGGGAACTTCCTCGGTCTGATAGAAAGCATCTCAGTAAAACCCCTACAGTAACATAATGAATAGGGAAACACTGAATGATTCCCCCAGAAGGTCTGTCCTTGGCATTGCTGTTAAGAGCACACTGTATGTCCTACCCAGTGCAACAGATAATAGGAAATAAAAAACATGAAAACTTTACATCTTGCATGACATAGAGACAAGTAGTAAAGATAACTGGCTAGTCAGAGGAAATTCTTCTGAATGAAATGGAAAAGCAATGAGAATATATATATAAATATACGTTTATTTATATATATTATATAAATTTATAATATATAATATTTATAATCTATAATCTATATAAATTTATATATATATATAAAAGCAATAAGAATATATATATTCTTGGCATAAAAATGTGCTCTGATTATTTTTTTCCTATGGAAGGAAAATTTTACAGATATTATTCCATGTTAAGAGGATATCGATGGAGGATGGGAATAAAGGAGGTAGATAATTTTCTGAGATTTTCAGAAATTAACACTCTAAGTTTCTGTGCAATATAACAAAGTCAAAAGAGCGAAAGGTCTAAGAAGTACCATCAATGAGAAAGGGTTTTAAATGAGTATAAAGTACAGAAGGAAAGGGTTAAGATTTTCTGTTGTTAAGATTAGCGGAAAAGGTGCTGACTTGTATCTAGGAACTTATATTTGTATATTTTGCTCTAAATCTTTAAAAATGTAACGCCATGGTAACAGAAGTGTTATGCTTTGCTGTTTAAATAAACTTAAATGTTCTATTTTTGACAGAAAAAACAATAATTGAGTGCAAAATCATGCTTATCTGTTTCTCACTTAAATACTCTTCGGGGATGTTCAGCCTTTGACACTGAAGCTGTTGAATGTGGTGGTTAAGACCTTGTTCTCTTTTTTTGGTGGGAATTCTGGCCCCAGTTACGGCTGTGTCACCTTGGACAAGTTACGTCTTTGTGTTTCAATTTCCAAGGCTGTGAAGTGCAGGAAATAATATTAAGACTTACTTCACAGGGGGCGCCTGGGTGGCACAGCGGCTAAGCGTCTGCCTTCGGCTCAGGCCATGATCCCAGTGTTATGGGATCGAGCCCCACGTCAGGCTCCTCCGCTGTGAGCCTGCTTCTTCCTCTCCCACTCCCCCTGCTTGTGTTCCCTCTCTCGCTGGCTGTCTCTATCTCTGTCGAATAAATAAATAAAATCTTTAAAAAAAAATAGGTATATGTCTTAAAAAAAAAAAAAAGACTTCACAGGCTGTTAGAGGAACCAAACAGGTAACACTTGTTAAGTGCTTATAATAGTGTTTGATGAGGAAGAAGGATCCGCAGTCGCTATCATTAATTATCAACATATCTACTGCCTGGTAAGAAATTATCTGAATTGAAGACATAGTCCCTGGGGAAGACTGATAACTCGTACTTTTAGTGACAGTAAATACACTAAGGGAGAGATTTTTGGCTTCTAGGAACTATGCCTGAGTACTCAACAGAAGACAGAGATAGGGAGAAATCAGAATGAGAATACAGGTGTTTTTTGGTTTTTTTTTTTTTTAAGATTTTATTTACTTATGTGAGAGAGAGCATGAGCGAGGGGCAGAGGGAGAGGGAGAGAGAGAAGCAGACTCCCTGCTAAGCAGGGAGCCCAATATGGGGCGCGATGCCAGGACTCCAGGATCATGACCTGAGCTGAACGCAGATGCTTAACTGACTGAGCTGCCCAGGCGCCCCAAGAGTACAGGTTTTAAGGGGAATCGGGCACTGGCTGCTAGTTGAAGACAGAGTTTATCTGTCTCATATTTACAACCTCCCAATTCTGTTACTCTTCTAGAATGGGATACTAGGCGAATAATTCAGATCCCAGGACACTGATGGGCCACCTCGGGAACAAGAAGTTCAGGATTTTCACGAATATGTTTTCTCTGCCCTCTTCCACATATTGTCTTTTATTTTTCCATGGGGACTCCCACTAGCCATGACTGCCTGCTTTAAGTGGCTTAGGCCTGCTAAGCCACTAGGTTTTGGGGACAAGTACTTGCTCTCTATAACGGAGACTGGCTAGGGGTTCACCATTCTCTTGCTTTCCCAGGCATTCCGCTAGGTGACCCTCTTATATTTAAGGATTGCCCTGTGGTTGGGTTCTTGAATGTGGATCCACGTGACCTGTATTATTCTCAAACCAAAAAAAACCTCCATGTATCTCTTCTCCTTCCATCAAGAGGAGGCTTCAGGTGCCCTGGAAGATGGGAGAATTCTAGGTACCTGAGAGACTGTGGAGTAGAGCTCCCCTCCCCTAAAACTTATTTCGTACTGCAACATGAGAAGTAAATCTGAACTGTGTTCAGCCACTAAGATATTAGAGGTGTTTGTTACAGGGTTACTTTATCCTAACTAAATGACACTCTGACTCTCTGCCTTTCTGGGTGCTTTCGATTTTGTGCTACAGAATGTAAGTTTCGCTTAACAATAGCGTAAGTTCTGAGACCCAGGACTGTGCTCTGAGGATAAGGGGATGGTAGTTGGGGGTAGGTAAAGCCTTCTACGTTGTCCAGCCCAACTTCTGGGAGCTATACATTAATATGTGGGTCCAGAGACCCAGCTAAAAATAATTACGTCATTTTTCCTCAACACTGATACCTACATATATATACATTTCCCTTAAGAGATGGACCTGTGCCACTTAGCTATTTCAGGGCTCCATAGACAAGGTGCCATCTTCATATACCCTCACAGTGAACTGTTCTTATTATGATCAATCTATTACTATTATGTACACATTATTAACCTATTTTCTTTAATCTATTATAATCTACTATCATTGTTGTTATTAATCTAACAATGAGCATGTAGAGAAGTAGACAAGGGTCAAATGATTAGCTAGGTATGCTCAAACTAAAGGACTTTGAATTAAGACACCTTGTAATGAATTGGATACACTTGGTTCACAAATCTTCTCACAGATGCGTTAATAAGAAGTTCCTATGCTAGCTACTGAAGTCAGTACAATGAATTGTGTGATTTGGTGTCTTCTCCCTAAGTGTTAGTTGCAGGACTTGGGAAAGGCTGAGAAAATTATATATCAGAAAACAAAATAATTGAACCACGTGCTGCTGATTGTAAGGAATGTGAGAACCACTGAAACAATCAAACACACAGATGTCTAAGAACATCTCTGGGTGTCTACGAATAATGGATGAGTAGCCCCTTTATAAAAGGGACACAAGTCTGTATGTGAGCATAGTGGACAATGAGATTTTTTTCCCCACTGTCCCTTTAATTTGTTCCCCAAATTTCCTTGGAAATAAGAATTCCTGTGCATGGGGGTGCCTGGGTGGCTCAGTTGGTTAAGTGTCTGATTCTTAACTTTGGCTCAGGGCATGATCTCAGGGTGCTGGGATTGAGCCCTGCATTGGGCTCTGTGCTCAGCGGGAGTCTGCTTGAGATTCTCTCTCTCTCACTCTGCCTCTCCCCCTGCTTGCACTTGTGCTCTCTCTCTCGCTCTCAAAATAAATAAATCTTTTTAAAAAATCCTACTCTGCTCTAGACCAAGTTCCAGATATTAAAAAACAAAAAAACAAAACAAAACAAAACTCCTGCACATGATAAATATACATTCTCAGGCTCCAACCCAAGTGTAGTCTATCAAAATTCTCAGGTGGTAAATGTGGGAAGTTGGGGGACCACTGTGCTAGACTAACTGTGCTGAGTACTATTCATCCACTAGCATATTTGATTCCAGCACCAATGTCATGACGTAAATTCTATTACATAGCCCACCATACAGATGAGACGCCTAAAGCAGAGAGAATGGAGTGAATTGTTAGGCTGCTAGAATTGCGTAGGCTCCTAGAACAGGGTTGTCCTTAGGCAGACACCAGGACAAGTCTCAAGACAAAAAGCGCCATGAAACTTTGGAAGAGGAACGTAAGTCCTGCTTGGAATATTAGAGATGGCGTGGCATTGGCCCATTCGCGTGGGCCAGTTGTGGGATATTGGTAGTTTTCCACTGGTGGAGGTGGCATGAAGTCACCAAGAAAATATTTTGCCCCTTTCCTCTACTTTGCAAATTGGATCTCTGTAACGGAGACCAAGTGGGGGAAAATAAATCTTAGCCCCAGCAATGGCTTCGCGGCCTAAATCATTGGTTTCGAAATGGGACAAAATTCCAACCAGCTGGTAGTGATTTTTAAATCCTGACCTCTGCAGAAAGGGGTGAAAAATTCACCAGAAAGTCCATTTCTTGTCCAGGGCACCAGAGGCTGCTTTTCCCTCACAGGGTGACATGCATGCTTTGGGGCTTTTTGCTTTTATTTTTAATTTTGTTAGTAACCGCAAGCCACACTGTTCCGGTATTTTGAATACAGCATTTATAAGTTGAAAATAGAAGGAGGGTACAGAATGTGCAACATTTTCTAGCTCATTGTTCCGTGTCCATTAAAAAAGAAAAGAAAAAGAAAACCATTTTAAAAACCAAAATTCTGCATTCTTCAAGGTAGCAGCTCTCATGGTACTGCAATTTACAACAAAGGGTAGGAATTAAGCTCTTGGTCACCTTGTCTGTCTTATTCATCTCTGCTTCAACATGGGGCATCCTTGACAGTCCTTCTCACTTCTAACATTTCATAGTTCTTAGATAAGAGTTGACAACCATGTACCCTTTACCATCTGTTATGGCTGACCCGTGTCCCCTGTAAAAAGATATGTTGAACTCTGAACTCCCAGGATCTTGTGAACGTGGCCATCCTTGGAGATGGAGTCTTTGCAGATTTGATCAAGTTAAGATGAGGTTGTCAGGGAGAGACCTAACCCAATGAGAAGATGGCCATGTGAAGACACAGAAACACTGGGAGAATGAACATCATGTGAAAACAGAAATGGGCATTATGTATCTAGAAGTCAAAGAATGCCTAGGACTGCTGACCATCACCACAGGCTGGGAGAAGGGCATGGTCAGACTCTCCCTCGGAGCCCCCAGAAGGGATCAAGGCTGCCAACCCTCTGAGTTTGGACTTCTGGCCTCCAGAGCCAGGAGAGAATACATTTTTGTTGTCTTAAGCCACCCAGTCTTTAGTGCTTTGTTAAGGCAGCCCTAGGCGGCACCATCTCTATGAAGACTGCCCACAAGAGAATTCTGTGTTGTGTTACAAAACCCCTTAATCTGGCAACTGTTTTAAACATGAAAAAGATGATCACATGATAGATAGTGCGAGATCTTATAGAGTGGGTAGCCAGTCTACTTTGATGGAGAAAAACAAGGCTGACCAGAGAGAAGTTTGGTTCACCTGCAGAAGAAATGTAAGACATGGTCTGATCCAGGAATGGACAAACTATGGCCTACAGGCCCAAGTCAGCCCACAGTCATTCACTGTACAGCCCCCGAGTAAAGAATGGTTCTTTTCTTTTCTTTTCTCCCCGTTACCTTTCCCTTCCTTCCTTTTCCTTTTCCTTTTTTTTGAAAGAAAGAGAGAGGAGAGGGAGAGAGAATCCCAAGCAGACTCCATGCTCAGCACAGAGCCCCACGTGGGGCTCGATCTCAGGACCCTGAGATCATGACCTGAGCCAAAATCAAGAGTCAGACGCTCAACTGATGGAGCTACCCAAGTGTCCCAGTTTTTATATTTTTAAAGACCTCTTGGCTATGGGCCTGTCTCTCTTTCCCTTCCATCCAGCAGAATTCTCCAAATAGAAAGACAAGTCACTAGATGGAAAGCTTCTTGGTCTGCAAAGACTTGTGTAGACCCCCCCCCAATGCTCAATTCACATTTTTCTGGGATGTGAGAAATAAGTCTTAATCATGTGCAGCCACTGAGACATTCCTTATCCACAGGTGAGAGCCTCTGCCAAGGTTGTTATCGCATCCCAACAAATGCTCCTATACTCTAAACCTGACCTAACTGAAATGTAAAAGAAAACGCAACGGAGATGCCCCAGGGCCCACAAAGCCCGAGACACTTACTATCTGGCCCCTTATGGAAAAAATATGCCAACCCTCAGTCTAGTCTGTGATTTATGACATTATTGTTAATTTTTTAGTGTGGAACATTTATTTTTATTTTTTTAAAAAGAGATAAAACAGAGATGCAAAGGCGGTGGGTTCCAGCAAAAACTCACCATAGTAATATTGGCAACCATCGATCAAATACTGACAGGGTTTCAGCAGTCGTGGGCGGAACACTCCACATACACTCTTGAATTTAATCTTCAAAATAATCCTGACAAGTGTGCTATTATTATCTGCCTTTTTATACATGAGGGAAGCGGAGCTTAGAGAGATTAAATAAGTTAATTGCCCTATATTTACATCTAGTTAAGGGCAAAGACAATTCATATTGATGTCCCTCTGGCTCCAAAACCCACATTCGTAACTAGGCCACGTTGCTCTTCCCAAACGAAGCTGCTTTTATCTACTTCCACCTCTCACGGTCCAGGGAGGTGAGCGGCATGTCCAAGGCCACAGACTAGTCGGTCATACAACTGGGTCTTGAGTCCAGGCCTCCCAACTCCTGACAGGACACTCTTTCCACTGTCCCTGTAGGCTCGTTCATCCTGGCTTCGTATGGACTGAGAGGGACAGAAAGGGGAACAGGTGTAAAGGTCGGAGTCCCCACGTTCTCGTTCTCCAGCTCATCAGTTTGATGGGCTGGAGAATGAGATTTATGTAGCCTGAGGATTGGTGGACCACTGTCTCTCCCTCGTCTCCCCATCTCGTCTCTGCTCACAGGAGAAGCACCTCCCTCGGCACAAGCCCACGCAGACTTGCATCTCAGGAGAGGCTCGGTGTTCTCCAGCAGTGGTGAACCAGGCACAGTCCTCACACCAGCTTAGCCAGCCTTTCTCCACCTTTGTTCCCCATCCTCCCCTTCTCTCTCTTTCTTAACCTCTGATGACTCTTGTGCTCTCTCCATGCCAAGCACCTCAGAACTGCCTTGGCTGACGTCTGCTGACTCCCTCTTAACCCAGCCCAGAGGATCACGTCGATCGAGATCTTGCCCAGCCTCCTACCTGGGACTATAGCTCCTTTCCCTGCGAAATGCTGGTTGTGGCCTCACCTTCTCTGGGCGTGATGTACTGTGTGTATCAGTAGCATGGACACAATCATGGTCACCAGAGGCTTTAAGGGACAGAACTTTGTAGTAGTGGTAATAATAATAGCATAATTAATTCACCAAGCACTTTGTATACATGGGACTTCGTAGGGAGGTCCTATTGCAATCTCTGTGTTGTGTACAGGGAAACTGAGGCACAGAATGGTTAGGTGACTTGTCCAAGGACACAGAGTCAGGAAACCATGCAGCCAGATTTTGGACTTTTGCAGCCTGGCTAGCAAGCCTGTATTTCTTTTCTCTCCTCTCCTCTCCTCTCCACCTCCCCTCCCCTTCCTCCCTTCCTCCCTTCCTCTCTTCCCTCCCTCCCTCCTTCCTTCCCTCCTTCCCTTCTCTCTCTCTCCCTCCCTCCCTTCGTTCTCCCTCCCTTTCTTTCTCTCTTTCTCTAAGATTTATTTATTTATTGGGGGGGGGAGGCGGCAGAGGAGAGAGAGTCTTAAGCAGACTCTGTCCTGAGCGTGGAGCCCGAGGCAGGGCTCGATCTCACAACCCCGAGATCACAACCCAAGCCAAAACCAAGAGCTGGACGCTTCACTGACCATGCACCCCTGCCGGCACCCCAAGCCTGTATTTTTAATCGCTTCTTTAAACTACCTTGTATAAAGATAGCAGTCTCCCTTGTTGACTGCCTGCTGTATGCCAGTCCCTCTTGGTGCCTTATATATACCACGGGAAATTACTGGGAGATACTTGCCCAACTTTTCCCTCGTAATCCCCATGTTCTCGCCCCATTAGGCAGCGTGGCCGTCCGTCCTTAGTGCTTCAGGGAACAGGGAACGGAAAACTAGCAAACTGTAGGTAACAGAGGAGTCATATTTTTAGCTTTTGAGTCCCAAATCCTAGGTTCCAGGCATAAACCAAAGATTTGGGAGATAGGATGAAAATCTGGGAAACTCTTTCTCCACAGCAAATTCAAATTTGGGGACTATTCAAATTTGGGGGAGCTGGAGAGCCACAGAAGCCAAGAAAGCCGATACAATGGTGGGGGTCCCCAAGAGGGAGCCCTGAGCACTTCCCACCTGTCCTGCAGCCCAGACTCCCATGCAGTCCCATGTCCTCCCTTGCGTTTGAATGAAGACTGCCTGAAACTGACCAAGGTTACTATGCCAAACTGGGGCTCAAAACAGAAATTAAGCAGATTTATAGAAGAGTTAGGAAAACGGCATTTCGTACACAGCCGAACATGGGTCCGTGTGTACCCACCACACACACGTTTCCTATAACCCGCTGAAGTGACCTTGCAGAGCCCATTTCTATTACCCCCGTATTGCAGCATTTGAATACAGAGCAGAAGAACCATTTGCTCAGGGGACACAGCCAACAAGTAAAGAGGCAGGAAAGTGGAAATGAAACAAACGAAGGACAAAGAAAAGTAGTTAAGTGTAGGTCGGGTCTGTAAGCACAGGCCCTGAGTTACAACCATCCCCATAAAGAACATTTCTCTTTCTCCTCCAGGAAAAGTGAGCGTTGTATGTCAGGATATACTTACATTTTATTCGGCTGTCTAGTCCTTCCCTTGATCCTTTTCCCCGGAGCTCTAGCTTGGGGCCGGACGCTGCGAGAATGGAGCCAGCCTCCGCAAAGGAGTTAATTCAACTGCGGGGTGGCCGCAAGAATATTGCGTGTGGACCAGAATTCTATCATGGAAGTTATGCTTCATGACAAATATGTTATGAATGACTGCTCATGAAAACCATGCCGATACGTGTGCTATCAGCGCATTCAATTATTTTAACCTGCCCTGAACTCGCCTGTGATAAATCATGGGAAAACTAAAGAGATCTATCTTTAGTCACTGCACTGTGTCACTCGCTCAAGTCATTCTCGGCTCTAAAAATACAATTTATATCATCGGATTCCTGAAATTCTTTCAGTGCTTACATTCTGATTTAAGTGGCATTAAGCTAGGGCAATTAAGCTGAGAAGTCCAAGGCTACCGACCAACGTCCCTCCCGGGTATTAGCTATCAGATTGAGTCCACTGTTTATCAGAGTCACACAAGAGTGCAGTTCGAAGGTAGCCTCTGGTTTGCGGGAGAGGCTTGGGATTCTCAGCCTGAAAATGGATCTTCCCAAGAAAGCGTGGACAAGACTTTTGGTGGGACTGATCCAGAGAAAGGTGATCAGAACATTTAATGTTCAACTGGGAATGTTTCTGGAAGTGATGCGGGGACCGTTCATATTTATGCCGGACTTGGGCATAAACCAGGGCTGTTTTGCTCACACGGACATGGAGTCTCATTATGGACAGATAAGGGAGGAAAAGTTTACCCCTCCTTTATGTTTAAAGGCACGTTCCTGACTCCCTTCTCCATGCACCGTCCTAGAGAAAGGAGTGGGTCCTTGCGCTACTTTTTCCCATGGTCCTGATGGTACCAGCCTAATTCTGAGGTCCCTGGGGGAACACCTGAGCTGCTGAACAAGCTGGAGCACATCTGTTTGTGTGCGGGGAAGGAGAGGGGCAGGATAGGTTTGATTCTATTGCTTTTATAAATAAAGGGGTTACGAACTTTGGGACATGAACTGGCATTATAATGAGAAAACTCCTTGCTGGTTTCCGTCTGTGGGTCTCAGCCCAGGCTATACGTTAGAATCTCCTGGAGAACCTTAAAAGCATACCAATGTCCTAGCCCACCCCCGCGGAATGTTACTTCCTTAGTCTTAGGTGGGGACACCACGTGTTTCTGATGTTCCGTCTGGGTTAAGCACTATGTGACTGGTCCATTTCTGAGTCTCCAAAGACTTTCATCCAGCAGACCCCATGATGCCCTCAGCTTTGGGGAACATGGAACGGAAGGAACAAGAGTAACACATTCCCACTGGCATCGGCCTGCTAGGATTGGTATTGTTCTGATACGATGTTTCCGAGGGTGCTTTGTGGAAGTTTTCTACCCTCGTCACATGGTTGGGGACAAACTAGAAGTAAGATACATGATTTTGACTCATTCCGTCCGAGGAGGACAGAGCGGATGGCTCGGCATCAGGAAAAGGGGCTTTAGTAAGTCTTTGCACTTAGCTGCATAGCTGATGTCCCCAACATTGTGATGTGATTTAAAATAAACATATATAAAGCTCTTCCCAAGGCTCTAGGTTGATGCCACGTGACGGCCTTGGCCAGATCTTGAAACTGACATGCCTTTCTTGGTCAAACACGCACTCCACGATGGATACACATCTCCCATAAGGGTTTGGGATACTGCCTGTCACATAAGTGACTTGAGAAACAATTATGGATGTAAAAAGGCTATTAATGAGAAAAATCCTTCTCACCAGCCGTGTTCCAGGGATTTCTGGATTTGATTACCCACGTTTCAATGCTTGACGATTCGACTGGTATTTAATGCTTTCTCATTTTTCCTGATAGGGACCACAAGGCACGTTATGTTCTCTCTCCCATTTGGCATCTCAACAAAGGCCAGCAATAAAAACCTCCACTTGTGTAATAAACTGTTGTACAATCTACTGCTTATGAACAAGGTCCCTGAAAATGTGCAACCTTTCTGCACGTTAAACACAAAACAGATGGAGGGTTGAAAATAACTTTCCTCTTCAGGGGAGGGGAAAGTCGAGGAGGAGAGAGCAAGACTCATAGTCAGAGTCCTACTAAAGTTACTCAAGGCAGAGGCCGAACTCTCTGTTCCAGGCTGTCAGGGCTGCTACGGACCTCAGGGACCCGTGAAGTGCGGGAACAGGGCTCTGCAGGGAAACGGCATGTCTGGTGGCCAAGAGTCAAGCAGGCTGACCTGTGTTTGGTAGCCAGGTAAACTCGGCAAGCCCGGGGTCCCTTTGAGCCTGCTTTGTAAGCCTCATGCTTTCAAATGGGGATAACTGCGAGCCCTATTCCCCAAGCACAGCAGACAATGGAGGGGCTGGGAACACACATCCACTTGTTTTTTTGCCAATGTAGTTGTACGTTTGCTTTTGTTTCTTTGTTGGGTGTGTGTGTGTGTGATAAATACAAGAATGATAGGACGGAAGAAACGACAGAGCAAGAATGTATAAATGATGTTGGTGCACACGTATGTGTGTATTAATCTATGTCTGTGCATCTTCCTATGCTCTGCTGTGTTTTAGGGGAAAAACAGTGACAATTTATAACAGTGCTTGGTAGTATACGATTTTATTTGTGGGAATGACTGGGGTTCAGTTATTAAATGAAACTGAAACTTTATTTCAGGGGAGAAGAGCCACCCTCCATTTGTACTCTGCCCCCCAGAAGCAGCAGAGACGCCCACCCTGAGGTAAAGTGTGCGGTCTGAATGGTAGGCATTAAATCTTTCAGAAAACGTGATGAAATCTACAGGAGGTTTTCCCTCACATGCAGAGACTTGGGGAGCTCTGAAAGAGGAGGCATCTGCTAAAGGAGTAAGATCTGGGAGGAGGAGGGGACTTCTAACTGGTTTTATGCGTCAGCATCCAGTCAGGAGAACAGAAACCACACTGGAAACTTCAAACAGACGGGCGCTAGCAGGGAGGCTGATTACTCAGGGGCTGAGAGACTGACAGGACCAAAGGACCCCTGGGGAGACAGCTGTCACTCGGGTGCCCATGTGACAGAAGAAAGGAGATGCAAGTCGCCGAGGGAAAGGTGCTCAAACCTCTGAGAAAGGGGCACAGCCATTGCTGATGGGCCCTAATGAGAGGCAAAGGAAGGTTCTGGAAGTGCTCTGCCAGAAGCTCCTTCCCCCGCCTCCCAGGTCTAGTCTCTCTCCAGCACCACCTGTCGGCAGAACTCCGCCAGACGTCAGCTCCGGAGGACAGCAGGTTGCAGGAGGATGGGCAGGAGAGGGAGAGACCGCAGGGGCACAGCCAGGGGCTGGATGGAGACTCCCCTGAGGGAGAACGGTGGGCGGGCAGTCCTTGCCTGAGTCTAACTGATTCTTTAACAGGACAGTGAGTGGGAGAGAAAGAGCAAAGCTCACAGAGCCAGGTTTGTATATCCCCCAAGCGTCCAGATGTCCTTGTCTGTAGTGATCAGCTGCCTCACACGAGTCCGTTGGAGGACTGGGGCCGGCAACTGTACTTTGGATGGGTACTTAATATGTGCTATTTTCACGCCCAAGTATATGAATTTGTTTAATCATCCTGTACCCACTGGGGGGTAGACCAGACCATTTTTATGTATCTCGACTTAAGGGACTGATAAGGTCCCCTCCTAGTTAGCTGCAAAGCCGGGAGTTGCATGCTGCTCTTGCTACCATGTTAGAAGAACCGAGAAGCCTCTTGGTTTTAACCTTGACAACATTTTCAAACATGAGAAAACAGCACTCGTGCCGTAATCGTAAGTGTCTCAAACCAAAGGGACTCTCTTGCGAAGTCCCTGGGCAGTGTCCAGATGTCACCCTGATTCTCCTTCGCTTGGCAAATGCTGTGCTCTCTCATGCAGTGTGTTCCTGTCCTCTCTACCCAGCAAATGCCGGAGTTGCATTTTAAGTGGGGTATAAGGTATAAAGAGAGCAAGCAAGGAAGAGTCCCAGGGAGATGAGATTGCCTTGGAAATGTCTTCAACCTCCTGTAAAATAGTGATACAGTCTCTTAACGTAAGACCAGCAATGCCAGCTTCTCCCAGGGTTACAACAACCTCAGTTATCTTTGTGGGGTCCCTGATCACATGGTTGACCTGCAATCATGGGACAGGGTGGACCAAACGCTGGCGTTTTTAAACTCTGGAATCATTCTCAAGACATGCCCACACTGCTGCTGGGGGGGCATTCTCTGGGTGTTGTGGCAGCTAACTCTCTTGCATATTCCCCTCGCCTCCCTCCTCTCCCCTTGCGGCACCACTCCCTTGATCCTCTCCACTGCGGTTCCCCTGGTGGGACTCCTGTGTCCCACCATCCTCAAAAGGAATTTTACTCACTGATCAAGACATGGTGGCCCACCAAGGAGTCCCAGCAACATGGGTTGGAAGACACACTGGATAAGCACCAGGTGCAAAACGACGCTGGCCTCAACGTTAAAAAGCCAAGTTCACGTGCCGGCAGGCACTCACCGACTGTGTGTTTTTGGAAAAGCCACCTAAACTCTTTGAACTTTAGGTTTGTCCTTGGAGGAGTGATTCCCCAACCCACAGGATGGTGTGGGGATGGAATAAGAACTAGTATACTAGAAGTACTTTGAAAATTACAAACGTTTTACAAACACAGGATAGATTTTAGAGTCTTTTCTTCGCCTACCTGCCACAAAAGTTTCTTTATATGATCACCCATCCATAAAAATGTGGCTTTTCCAAAAATATGCCTGCCCTTCTGGTGTGTACTAACAGACATCAGCCAGACCGAGAAAGTACCTACAGCATGATTCCACTCACATGACCTTCTGGAAAAGGCAACACTGCAGGGATGGAGAGCCCTGTATCAGTGGTCACCGGGGCCTTGGGGAAGGGGAGTAACTGACCACAAAGGGGGTGCACGGGGGAGTATTTAAGGTGGAAGAACCGTTATGTATGGTACCGGAGGGGGGAATAAAGGACATTATGCATTTGTCCAAAACCCATAACACGTTACAGGACAAAAAGTAAATTTTAACGTATGCAAAGTCAAATAAAATAAAGTCATAAATTAAAATAAAATACAAATCCCAGCAATGAGGAGTCAGGGAACCCCAGGATGGAATGCAGATTGTGACAGAAGAATGTAACTGGGTTACAAATGCGTGACATCACCTCACTGACCCGGATGGGGGGTGTGGGGGGAGTTGCCCTCAGTCACCAAGGAAAACAGTGTTTTGACTGAAAACCTGAAGGCTGAAGACCAAAGCCACCGAACACCAATCTGGCACTCCAGCTGATAATGTTGTTTCTCATGGGAGAAGTGGTTACGGATTCTGAAACTGTGTCGCATGCATCCTGGGCTGGACTAACAAGTAAATGATGGTGGATGGGTGGAGCCAGTTGTCCCCACTGCCGGGGAGAGCGGTAGTCAGAGAGCAAGGAGAAGGGGAAGAAGAATGAAGCAAGTTGTACTGGATTACAGTTGGACACACCGCCATGAACTCAAGCGTAGCTCAATGCAGACACAGATGGACACACACAGAAGTGATCACAGACGTGTCTATGCGTGTTGGCGTACCTGCTAGGTCTGTGCACCGACACAGCCTAGAAGCAGAGATCCCCTACCATCAATGAACACACCGAGTGCCCAGATCGGCTATTATTCTCCCATCAAGGAACCAGGGTTCCCCGGGGAAACGGCATCTTGTAGAATGGATTCTGCAGCATCTTCTAGAGCCAGAAGATAAGGAAATGCTCAAAAACCAAAAGGATGGGAGCATGTCACAGGAACACAGGAGTCAACCTAACNGTTCCCCGGGGAAACGGCATCTTGTAGAATGGATTCTGCAGCATCTTCTAGAGCCAGAAGATAAGGAAATGCCACAGGAGTCAACCTAATAGAGCTCCCAGAGAGTGGAACACAGGAGGGACACAGGAGTCAACCTAATAGAGCTCCCAGAGAGTGAAACTGGAACAATCTGGGCAACCAAAGAAATAATCTAACACTTGATTATAATCCTCAAATAAAATAAATATCCATGAGTTCATGCTGATCTAAATATGGAAGGGAAGGGGAGGGAAGGGGAGGGAGGGAGGAAAAGAAAAAAAGGAGGAGACATATCTTCCTTGCAGAAGGATTATGAATGGTTTGTACAGATGCCTCTTCAGTGGGTGACTTGCTTTCAGAGAGTAGCAGAATTAGAAGCAAAGGGTGAGCAATGTAACTTCTCAGTGCAGAAGTGTAACAAACACTCACCCTGGCCAGGGGATCAGAGTTCNTTCTCAGTGCAGAAGTGTAACAAACACTACCCTGGCCAGGGGATCAGAGTTAATATAACCAGTGTTAAGTCACGAGAGCATATATTCTGATAATGATAACGTATAAACAGCACTTCACTTCAACGATCCTTCCTCAAAGCCTGTAACCTCAGTCCGACTGTGAGGAAAAAAGAAAAAAAACAAAACCCCAAACCAGACAAACTCAAGTTGAGGAAATTCTCCAAAATATCTGATCAGTCCTCCTTAAAACTATTAAGGTCATTAAAAAACAAAGGAAAACTAAGAAATTGTCAAAGGCAAGAGGAGACATGTAATGGGGTATCCTGGAGCAGAGAAAGGACATTTGTGGAGAAACTAGTGAATTCTGAATAAAGTCTGGAGTGTAGTTCACATGAATGTACCAGTGTTTGTTTCTTGCTTACGACAAATGTACCACGGTAATAAGAGATGTTAATAGTAAGGAAAACTGGGGCGCCTGGGTGGCACAGCGGTTAAGCGTCTGCCTTTGGCTCAGGCCATGATCCCAGCGTTATGGGATCGAGCCCCACATCAGGCTCCTCCACTATGAGCCTTCTTCTTCCTCTCCCACTCCCCCTGCTTGTGTTCCCTCTCGCTGGCTGTCTCTATCTCTGTCAAATAAATAAAATCTTTAAAAAAAAATAGTAAGGAAAACCGGGGGGAGGGTATACGGGAAATCTCCGTACCATCTTGCAATTTTTCTATAAATTTAAAACTATCCAAAATAAAATATGTATTAAAACACCATTCACAAAAATATTTCAAAATGTGAAATACCTCGGGATAAACTTAACAAAAGATGTCTTAGATCTTTCTGCCCAAACTACAGAAATTGCTAAGAGATGTGAAGGATTATCCAAATAACCGCAGAGATATACTGTGTTCATGGAAGGCTCAATCCTGTCACAGGGCAGTTCTCCCATTCCTGATCTGTAGATCCAAGCAGGCTTTTTTTTTTCTTTTGGTAGAAATTGAAAAGATACTTCTAAAATTTATATGGACATGCCAAGTAACCCAAAACAACCATGAAAAAGAAAAAGAAAACAAAACACAGTCGGAGCACTTACTCTGACTTCAAGATTCGCTCTCAAGTCACTAGAATCAAGACTATGTCATGGCAAAAGGATAGACGAACAGATCACTGGAACAGAGTTTATGTACTGTTAAATAATTTTTTTACAAAAATGCCAAAGCAATTCAAGGGGAAAAGGAAAGTCGCATCAACAAATAATGTTGGAACAACTGGAATTTTAAATGGTTAAAAAGAACTTCAAAGCCTATCTCACAACGTATCACAAATTAATTTGAGATGGACCCAGATCAGAAAGTAAAAACTGTAACCATAAAGCTTCTAGACGAAAACCTAAGGGAAAAAAAATCTTTTCGGCCTAGAGATAGAAAGATTTCTTAGAGAGAACACAGAACGCGTTAACCACTAAAAAATGATAAATTGGACTTCATCGAAAATTTAAAACTTCGACTCATCAAAGAAACCATTAAGAAAATTAATGGAGAAGGCACGGATTGGAAGAACGTATTCCCAACACATATTTCATTAAGGGCCCGTATCCACAATATATAAAAACTTTTACAACTCAATAATAAAACACACATAACCTAATAAAAATGAGCAAAAGATGTGAGCAGATACTGAACAAAAGAAGACGTAAGAATGGACAAAAGTGCACGAAAAAGCTCTCTCGTTACTGTCGGGGATTTGGAGAATGCCAAGTGAAACCACAACAAGATTGTGCTATACCTACCCCCACCCCAGAACAGCTAAAATGATAGAGACTGACAGCATCTAACACTGGAGGATGAGGGGTGACTAGCATTCCCATACTTTGCTTGTGGGAGAGTAAACTTGAAAATCCCTTTGAATGTTGTTTGGAAGTTTTTGGGGCGCCTGGGTGGCACATTTGGTTAAGTGCCTCACTCTTGGTTTTGGCTCTGGTCGTGATCTCAGGGATGTGGGATCAAGCCTCATGTGGAGTCTGCTTGAGATTCTCTCTCCCTCTTCATCTGACCTCTCCCCTCTCTAAAATAAAATAAATAAATCTGAAAAAAAAAAAGAAAGTTATTTGGAAGTTTAAAAAAAATATACCTCCATCTTGTGATCCAGAAATCCCATTTGTAGGTACAGATGTCCTTGACTTAACGATGGTTCGACTTAGCAATGTTTTGACTTCCATCGTAAGTTGAGAAAGAAAGCTGTGTATTTATTTACCAAAAGAAATGAAAACATATGTCCACAAAAAGCCTTGTGCAAAGCTATTCAGAACAACTTTATTTATAAAAGCCCCAGACTGAAAACATCTCATCCTCATCAGTCTGAGAATGAATGCATCATACAATGGAATATCACTACTGAGGTATGTGGCAGGCTGTGTGAGTCTTAATGACATTATACTGAGTGAAAAGCCAGATGAGTGGTTGTTTCTGGGGATGAATGACTGGTAAGGGGCACAAGGGGTTTTCTGCATAAAATATACTATATCTTGATAGGAAACAGGGTCACTCAGGTGTATACATTTCTTAAAACAGATTGAAATTATATGCATTTTATGGTACATAAATTATACCTCATCAGAAAAAAAAACTGACACACAGTACAAGAATGCTACAAGAATGTAAAAAGAACATAAATTCAATGATATATCAAAGATGATATGGTAAAAAAAAAGAGAGAATAGAAGAGAAAAAAGAATTCCAGGGGATAAATTAAGTGCCCAAATCACACAAATACAGAATTTATAAATTTAGTAGAAATAGCTCAAATTGAAGTATTTGAATACCTGATTACGAACTCAAAGGAAAGGATGGAAACAAGGACAATGAGAACAGAGAGGAAAGGCAAAGATAATAAGACATTTAGAAAGGTAATGATCCATATGAACTCATATACCACAGCTGCCCACAAACCAGACTTGGAGGTCACCAATAATTACAAGTCCTCCCTACTGTCATTTCTTGCATCCCACTCTGACCTATCTACTCAGGGCACCTGGTACCCTGACCTCCACATTTTCCCACTTCACCATGACCTCCACCTCAGGAGGACCTAAAGTCACGGTTCTCACTCCTTTGATGTTCTACTTCCTTCTTACACCTCCTCAGAGTTTTGTTCACCAAGAAGCATGAGGTGAGCCTGAACTTTCATAACAATAACCATTGCAAACATGGCTCCAAGCAGGTGAGGATCAAGGGAAAATGACACGGGGCCCCAGAGGCATCAGCTACAATCCCAAAACTTTCCTTGAGGCTGCTTACTTCTTTTAATTTCTCTTGCCACCACTCTATTTAGACAAAAGACACATGAAAGTTATAATGGGACACCATTTACAATTTTATACCAACATGTTTTGAAAACTTAGAAGAAATTGACAATTTTCAAAGCACCTTATCAAAACTGTCTCAAGAAACAGTAAAAACAAAATAAAACACCAACTGAAAAAGGCCAAAATCACAGGCAGAAAATAATTATATGTATAAAGACAGTAAAAAACAAAATCTATCTTTCTAAATAGATATCAGGCTTAGATACTCCTATAAGTATGTTTTATAAACCTTCAAGGAATAGATAATTCCAATGTTACAGAAATAATTCATGAACAAAATAAATGATGAAATGTTTTATTTTACAAAGCTAATATAACCTTGAAACCAAAATTAGACACAGAAACTATAAGAAAAACATAGGCTAGGGGTGCCTGGGTGGCGCAGTCATTAAGCGGCTGCCTTCGGCTCAGGGCGTGATCCTGGCGTTCTGGGATCGAGCCCCACATCAGGCTCCTCCACTAAAGAGCCTGCTTCTTCCTCTCCCACTCCCCCTGCTTGTGTTCCCTCTCTCGCTGGTTGTCTCTATCTCTGTCGAATAAATAAAATCTTAAAAAAAAATAAAAAGAAAACAAAGAAAAACATAGGCTAAATTCTCTTATGAACCTAGTTGTAAAACTCCTAAAGAAATGATAGTAAATAAAAAGAAAACAAAGAAAAACATAGGCTAAATTCTCTTATGAACCTAGTTGTAAAACTCCTAAAGAAATGATAGTAAATCAATTCCAACAGAATATTGAAAAAATAATATTGCATGACCAAGTAATGTTTATTCCAGGGATGCAAGAGTGAATGTTCCTACAAAGAAATCTACCCATATTAGAGTATTAACAGATAAAAGGAAAAAATAATTTGATTATCTCAAAAGATACTAAAAAGAATTTGATAAAACTTGACACCAATTCATGATTTTATAAAAACTATTCAAAAAATAAAAACAAAATTTTCTTAGATTATGAGTATCTCCTCAAAATTGATAGCTGACATATTCTTTATGGTGTAAAATTAAAGCAATACTAAAACCTAAAGCTTACATTTGTTGCTATTATTCAGGATTTTGTTGATGACTCTAGCCAACGCAATATGAAAAGAAAAAGAAATAGGGACAACAACTACCAGGATGGAAGATGTGAGTGGTTTTAATTACAGATCACTTTCCCCAAAAAGTCATAACTTCAGAACTAATAAAAGGCTCCAGCAAGTTCGCAAGATCAACATACAAAAATCAATGGGTTTCCTAAACTTTATGATTAATTAATTAGAAAATGTAATGAAAAATAAAAGTGAAAGCCATATTTTTAAAAAGCTCTCATTTTATGAATTAAGCTGCATGTGACGGTTCTATCTAGTCATTCCGCTCAAAGTTCAGTTCAAGTCCTTGCACACAAAGGCTGGGCAGCTGGACTAGTGAACAGTGTGGGGACCCTGGAAAAATGGAAAAAAAAATCCAAAAAACCTCAAACCCACAATAGTTTCTAATAGGCTCTATCACAAATCCAATGCCTAATGTAAGATAATTCATTTATTCTCACTTCGTCTGTATTTCTGCATTTTAAAATGCTAATGAATTTTCTTCATTTTGCTTATAGTAATGTTTATTGAATTAAAACTTTGTGGTAACAGAATTTGGAGTTTTCTTGTGGAAAGAAAGAAGATTTAGGGGGATTTAGGATTGAAGTGGTTCTCTGAAAACCCACACAGGTATTTTTATAATGATAAACAAATAAAGCAAATATTTAAAATAAGAGAATCAGGTTGCCTGGGTGGCTCAGTCATTAAGCATCTGCCTTCACCTCAGGTCATGATCCTGGAGTTCTGAGATCGAGTCCACATCAGGCTCCCTGCTGAGTGGGGAGTCTGCTTCTCCCTCTGACCCTCACCCCACTTGTGCTCTCTCTCTTGAATAAATAAATAAAATCTTTAATAAAATAAGAGAACCAAAGGAATTTCACAGATTTTAAGTAAATGATAATGAGGATTGTAAACTGAACTTAACTCATCCCTTTGCTTCAGACTTTAAAAAACTTCCACCCACACAATTTTAACAAGAACTTATGAGTTGTTTTTCTCCTTTGTTTCAAGTAACAGAAATATCAAGAGGCATTTCATTGTTTATTTCTAAACCTCTATCTAAGTGTTCAGTATCTTTGTGGATTTTTTAAAAAGATTTTATTTTTAAGCGCCCAATATGGCGCTTGAATTCACTATCCTAAGATCAAGACACGCATGCTCTATTGACTGAGCCAGCCAGGTGCCCCAAAATGTTTGTGGTTTTATGATTCAGTAATGACCCCGTCCTCATTCTGAATCCCATTTTTGTACCATAGCAAAAATTTTAGGTAATCTTATATAAGTACCTCAGCATGCCAGAGCTGAGTAAGTATCTTTCAAAAAGTTCCTTCTCCTGCCATGTTCTATCTCCAGCTTCTCATCCAGGCTATCCAGCTCAGATTTGTTAGGACACTTTTATCCTGAATAGTTTTAGGACATGACAAACCATTTTCGGCCTTGTGAATAAATGAGCAAATGTTCAAAGGGTTTGATTCTGAAATTATTGATGCTGACATATGTAACTGACATGTATAGTTGTGTGGCTATATGTGTGGTTTCAGAGATCCTATTTATTTTTCTGTATCCATCCACTTCCCCTCCCTCATGGCTACAAGTGCAATCCAGCTTTGCCACCTGCTTCACCTCCCCTCTCTTTTCCCTGACCCTTTTCCTTTCTTTTGTATTATCCTCAGCAGATGTGAACCAACATCCATGTACACATGAGCCAAAATTGATATGGTTGGGGACTGAAAGTATGAGAGCAAGAGTTCAGGGAAAGGTGTGATCAGTAAGAATGGGGTGATGGGGGCAAAGTCAACAGTGGAGATGAGTCTTGGAAAAGAAGAATTTCAAAGGCTAGAGAGAACGTACCATTTCAGGAAGAAGAAATAACTTGAACCAAGGCAGTAAGAATCAAGCAATAAAAAGTAAACACGATGGATTAGAGATGCCAATTTGGCAAGTAGACTGATCTGGCTGGAAGAGACCCCATAACCCGGTGAAGAGTGAGATTTACAAAATGGAAAAGCATCAGCACCCATGACCACCACCACCACACATCATCATCACCATCACCATCGCCATCATCCTTCCTAATCACTACTGCAACTGATTGAATGTTCTTAATACATTAGGCACTGTGCTCAAATTGATTTCCAGATGGCTAGAGATAGTCTCTCAATTCCCCACCTCTTCCCCTCCCTTCCTCCCTGTCTCTCATGTAATCCCTACAATGACCCTCTGAGGTAGGTACTATGATTCTCTCATTTTACACAAGAGGAAATTGAAAATCAGAGAGATTAAATGCCTATCTCAAAATCACATAGGAAATAAGTGGGAGAGCTGGGGTTCAGGGGGTCACCCCCTGTACAGTATATCTCAACTACTTAATCTGCCTAACACAGAGGGGGCTTGTGGGAAGGATTTGCCATGAGTCCCACATTTTAATCCTTTCTTCTTCTAGCTATTTATTGGTACCCTCGTATGAGTCCATAATTTTATATTGTCCCTCATCAAGTGTGGATCCCTCAAGAATTATTTTAAAAAATCTCATTTTGTTCTTTGTTAACTCTCTACTGGTGCCGCCTTTACTTTTAAATTTTTTTTAATTTTTATATTTATTGAGACTGCCTCCACCCTCCCTTGGTAACCTTGACCATCTCTGGAGCAGCTCTTCACTATTATTTGACATTTCTTTATCTTAGGACTTTAAGAATGTCTATGAAGACTTTCCTACCTTTATTATCATTATTGAGATATACTTCATGTATGATAAAGTTCACCATTTTAAAGTGTCCAAGAAGTGGTTTTTAGTATGTCCATATAGTGGTGCAACTACCATCACTATAGAATTCTGGAACATTTTCAACACCCGGAAGAAAACTCTGTACCCATGAGCCATGGGCTTTTCTTTCAATGTACATTTTTCAGCCGGGTCCATCATACTCTGGCAACTTTAAAATGCAGCACGATTTGCTCCCCCTTAATCACGATTTTAATTGTTTAGACATCTTTGCATAAAAAGAAATGCGCCCATTCCTCATTGACCTCCACCACATTTTTTTTGTTAGTGAGAAAGTAATTTTGCATTGAAAACTCAGCTTGACAGCCATATATAATCCAAAATATTTATTTTGTCTTCAATAATTGATTCAATATTCCTAACACCTAACTTCTTCTTCTATTCTTCTTGCATACCAAATTTTGCCCTAACAAGTTTATTAATTTGATTTTGTATTCGACCCATTCCATTTCCCACAGAAGGAGGGTATGCTCTTGGTGAAGCATTCTTGATAGAAACATTTCACAATAACAAACTGTCAGGTTTTCCTGGGTGTATACGTATCCGTGGGAAAATATGAACTTTAAACACAGGATGTGAGGTATGAAGTTGTGGCAGATGAGGTAGAGAAAGGAGAACAGAAAGTCAGTTGTGCACGGGTTTGCATGTCTACTTTCTCCTGGATGGAGTGAACGGATGTCAGAAATTTTCAAGCAGGAGATGGTAACACGATTAAGTGTATTACTTTAGAAAAGTAATTCAAGGAAATACTGAGGGTGGTCGAAGATGGAACAGACAGGAGACATACCCTCCAGTTGGGAGGTCCTAATGATAAGAAGATGTCAACACTAAGAAATTATTGTGTATCCATGTGTTTTGTGTATATGTTTTATTATCACCACACCCTGCACCTAGAAAATGGGTCAAGGCCATTGTATTTCTGACCAAACACAGAGCGCATCTGTAGTCACCAAATGGAATAATGAAGACCTAATGTACTCTGGGTTTGAAATCACGTTTATGTTATCACAAGCTAGAATTTACTCTGAAAGGAAAAGTTTCATTCACCTTGAAAATCTTTGGCTGGAAGTGACAGTGAATTTCTTACTTGTCATTTTTTTACCATTTTTCCCCCTCATCTGACAATCACTTTCAAGGAACAAAACATTTTTCTTGGCCGTATACATTTTTAGATCAATCTTCTGAGGCTTTAGGGTACACAGAACTTGTCTTCGGAATGTCAAAGGAAGCATTCTCTTCCTGCAAAGCAGCAAAACTTCACCACTCCGGTGCTGGGCCTACAGAGGATTTTTGATCTAGGCAGCTTGACCTCCGGCCTCCAAATACAAGTAACTTCTGTACTCGAAGTGGTCTTTGAGTGCCTTGGTATGAGTCCCACATCTGACACAAGGATACATGCATGGGTGTTCCTGTGAATGTTCTTTGATGATGACAGAGTTTCCATCATATAAAGCACATCTAATTCCTTTCGTAAGCCTAACTATACCGGATGACCTCCATGATTTTAGAGGGAGTACTGATCTCCGGCTTCTAATTTTATTCCACTTTTGAAACAAAACAAAACAAACAAATCCAGGGATATATTGCCATGATTAAATATTATTATTGGGACTCAGGTAATGTCTTCTCTATAAGAGGTGGTTTTCATGTAGAGGGAGAAAACTGATCTTGGTTTTAGACTTACATTCACTTCTGGCTCTTCCACTTTCTACTAGCTGGTAAACTTGGCACTATTGCCCCCCCCATCCATCCCACACCCCCACAAATTCATGTGTTGAAATCCTAATGCCACATGTGATGGTATTAGGAGGTGGGGCCTTCGGCAGGTGATCATGTCATGAGGGTTGAGCCCTCATGAATGAGATGAATGTTCTTATAAAAGAGACTCAGGAGAGCTCCCTAGCCCCTTCTGCCATGTGAGGATCACACGAGAAGTCTGCAGCCTGGAAGCAGGTCGTCACCCGAGCACACTGGCACCCTGATCTCAGTCTTCCAGCCCCCACAACTGTGAGAAACTTCCGTTGTTTATAAGGCACTCGGACTCTGGTGTTTTGTTATAGCAGCCTGAATGGACTAAGCTACTTGGACAAACCATTTAATCTCATTTTCAGGAGAAGAACACTTGCTTACACATCTCCCAGGATTACGAATGTGTGTAAACACACATTCTACTCAAGTATAATTCAACAAATTCCACAGCCCGTTTACCTTGGTGAATAAACACTTTCATTTTAGCTGTGATAAAAGTTCCTAGTGAGGCACTTGAATCTTACACATGCTTGAGGAGGGACAGGTCATACCATAGTGTATTAACCCAAGTGGAAAAGCAGTCACGTGGCATTGCTCCACTTGTGCGTATCACGGTGAACGGGAGATGGTGGGGGCAGAGTTAATTTCCCGGTTTTGCATTTTCTTATCAAGCTCCTTTACCAGCGCATTTGTTTCCTATTGCTGCATAACCAAATGACCGTGAACTCAGCAGCTTAAAACAACATACACCCATGACCTGGTTTCTGTGGGGCAGGAATCAGGGCGGTCTAGCTGGATACTTTGCTCAGGGTCAAAAGCGTGTCATCGAGGTGTTGCTCTACTGTGTTCTCAACTAGGTTCAGCTAGGGAAGAATCTGCTTTCAGGCTCCTTCCGGATGTTGGCACATTTCATTTCCTGTGGCTCTATGACAGAGCCACAGCTTAGCTGTGGCTGTTGGCCAGAGGCTGCTCTTGGGTTGAGAAGCTGAATGCAGTTCCTAGAGCCCATCCACAATTTCTTGCCAATAAGGCGTCTCCAATGCAGGCACTTACTTCATTAAGTCTTCAAGGCGAGGCTTTAGTTTCAATCTGCGAAGATGGAGTTTTGTATAAACTAGTGAGGTCGTGGACATGATACCCTATTACTTTTGCCATATAATACAACCCAATCCTGAGAGTGACATCCCATTGTTGGGGGTCACGTTGCATTGGTTAGAGGCAAGTCACAAGTTTTGCCTGTACTCAAGGGGGAGAGGATTATCCTAGGGCACGGACGACCAAGGGACAGAGGTCAGATGGCTACCCTATGGTTTGTCCATCACAAGCAGCATTTAGATATTTCTTTCAGAGTAGCAAGGAGTTGGCATGAGTTGAAGGGAAGGGTATATGGTGACTGGAAACAATCAGAAAATTTGCCCTTTTCCCAGTTTTTACATTCCAAGACCACAACTAGTGTTTATCTGGTAACGTTACCCATTATCCAAACTGTGGCTATCAGAGATCTATACTGAGCTGACGAAGACACTGAATTTTATGATAATGATCTTGTGCCAGCCACTCAGTAGTAGGAGAAAAATGACTTTGGGAGGTGTGTTTGAACCCAAGAAAGACCCCACAGGATTGACTAAATAGGGGATTATTATTAGGATCTACCTGGAGTCATAAGGGGTAGCTTCTCTGCTGACTCAGACTTTATTTTGTCCATTGCTTTATTCAGTTTAGGACTCTCCCTACAGTCGTAGCTGTATCTCATAACCTCACTTCAACCACTTTTGACAAATGGCAAAGTCTTTTCATGAATTTTGTTCACTTCCAAGATTCAGAGTCTACTGTCCAGTTTTGTTTTTCTTTTTTCTTTTTGTAACAAGACAGTATAGATCACAAGGTGGTGGTCACCCTTTGGACTGTCTTCCCTTGGGTCTATTCACATCCTGTTCTTACCAGCTAAATCTTGACGTGAGGTCAAAAGCTTGAAGTATACGATTCAAAGTTTGCTCAAGTTACTGCAGCTTCCCTCATCAAGGACTGTGACTAGGGAAGCCTTTGTGATAACACAACAGTGGCCATTTTCAATCAAGGAGAAAACTTATTACCCCATCCATTGTTAAAGGCACAATGGTCCAAGGCTATGCAGTAAAATAGCATTGCAGTGAGAATTTTCAAGATGAAGAGAGTACAAAATACAACGTCTGTCTTTAAAAATAATTTGTTGGGGCGCCTGGGTGGCACAGCAGTTAAGCGTCTGCCTTCAGCTCAGGGCGTGATCCCGGCATTATAGGATTGAGCCCCACATCAGGCTCCTCCGCTATGAGCCTG